>NC_056730.1:963764561-964057061 GCF_019279795.1 Protopterus annectens | reverse complement strand
GCATCTATCTACTGTGGGAGAAGAACCCACAGCCTTCTGCATCAAAAGCAAGTACACTACCTGTTGTGCTATTAACAATTTAAAAAAATTCACCATAAGCAGCACTAAACTTTAGTTCCCCTGCAGCTCAGCTCCTTGTAAAATGTACTCGACACTCAGGTGTATCTCTAAACTTTGCAGCACAAGAAATCTGGAAAAAGCCAACATTTATTGGGGGGGGGGTGCAAAAGCCCAAAATCCAGGGACACATTAAACATTGCTTGTATAATTTTGGAAAGTTGCTAGAATAAAATGCTGCATTACCACCATGCATGTTTTGAACCCAGATCTATATGCACTATAGTCAGTGCAATATACCACTATGCTAAATCAGCAGTTTGAAAAAAAGAAAGACTGAAACTTAATGGCTATCATTTAGATAGCTCTCAACCTCTTAGCACAGAAAACCTGGACAAACAAAGCCAATAATGAGGGAATACAAATTCAGTCTCACTTCACACCTTAGCACAAAAAAACCTGGACAAACAACAAAAACAGTAATGGGGGAAATACAACTTCAGTTCTCACTTCTCACCATAGCTCACAACTGTTAGAAAAAAATTTTGAATAAAGTTCAGAAATGGTGGTGATTAGGGACTTTAGGCTCTTTTTACCCTGAGGCAAAGGTACAGGGTTTGAGCCTAAACACCTATAGCCAGCAGGTGTATTATGTGGGGGGCATTTACACACACACACACACACACTCTCTCTCTCACTCTCTCTCTCCTTACCTGATAATCTGTCACACACACAACACTCTCCTTACCTGATAATCCGTTCACACACACAACACTTTCCTTACCTGATAATCACCCGATTGCCTTCACTACAGCGATTCTGTTCACCTGATAATCACCCGATTGCCTTCACCACAATGATAATCCATTTGCGATTGCCATGCCCCTCCACTACAAGCTATCACTGCTATGTACATTTCCTGCTCGCAGCCAGCTGGACATGATGTGAGGTGAGCTCAATTCTGACTGGCTGGTATGTAGCCATGTGCTGCATCCTTAAAGGAGAATGCTGTTTTAAGGAGTCAAAGCTGTTTAAAAAAGAAAAATATTTAATTAAGCTACCCCCTCTTCTAAAGAAGTTGTACTGAAGTCAGTACAGTGTGTATGCCTCCCGAAGTCCCTGATTGGATACAGAGTGATTAAGGCACTTTAAAGCAGTTGTAAGCAAGTTTGCGGAGGTAAGCACTGCTAACTTCTGGTTACAGTTTCTTATACTCTGTTAGCGTCTGAATTGCTTAACCTGTGTAGGCATTGATTACCCCCGTGCAAAC
The DNA here is from genome assembly GCF_019279795.1 of Protopterus annectens. Taxonomy (NCBI): domain Eukaryota; kingdom Metazoa; phylum Chordata; order Ceratodontiformes; family Protopteridae; genus Protopterus; species Protopterus annectens. The sequence continues at coordinate 964,055,734 of NC_056730.1, read as the reverse complement.
AGGCTTAAACCCGCTTACTGCTGCTTAAAAGTGCTTACTCCCACTTACCCTCGCACTAATTTCTTTAAAAGAAAAAAAAGTGGTTGATAGGAAAGTGGTGAAAAAGGGACACAAAGAGGGAAAGACAGTAGGGAAAATAGCCAGGGATGTGCAGGAAGGGTGTAGGGAAGGTCCATAGCTGCCCATTTCTTCTACAGCAACAGCTGTGCATATACACTGAATTTGGAGGTAGACTTGGACACTCAAACCCCTGGGAGTGGGTGAGGACAACAGTAATACGTTGTGATGCCAATTAGACCGGATTACATGTGTCCAGTGGACAGCTATGTATTGGGTGAGGTTTTTTTTGTGGGAACAGATTGCCCTTTTTTTTTCAGGTGAGAGTGGGATGTTGGGGAGGGATAGTAGGTATATTTGGGGAGGTAGGTTGGGTAGGTTAACAGATAAGACAAACAAGACGTATACAGTGGTGGTATATGACACATGTGGGGGTAAACACCTTGATGGGGAGGGGTGTTGGGATATTGGAAGCCCACAAGCCCCCTAGTGGTAACATGGGCAGTCCCCACTGCACCTTCACAGCCCTGAAGGTGTCTGTGCTGGGGGCTGAGTCATAGAGCCAGGCTGACTCTCTAATTCTGACATGCAGCCCGTGAGCTGGTGTAGAAGATCACCAAACTGCTGATCGATCTCTCTGCGCACCACGGCCCCAACCTGGCAACAGGTGACAGGTGCCTGTCTGCACCCACTCCCACGGGGGGCGAGCCCCATCCCTTGAGGAGGTTCCACCCAAAGGTGGTGCAGGACTAATGGACAGGGAGGTCCCAGGTTGGGCCCCAGACATGCTGGTGCCTGGTGCCACGGCCAGCTGAGGTGGGGCAGGTGGGTCCGCTGGGACCAGCCTTCCCAAGTGTGCTATAGTGTTTATATTTCATCATCATATGTAGGTTAGTAATAGTCAACACATTCCAGGGTTAGGTATAACAGCATGCATAGATATTCTCCAGATACAGAACAGTTGCATGGCAAACAGAACACATGCATATATGGGACCACAGTGGTAATAAGAACAGCATGCAGGTACATTGATGGCACCATGCTACCAATGTTGGAATAATTCAATATAGCACATGCATGGGAACCATTAAAATATTTATCAAATAACTGGACACTATCAGAGTCATTACATACCACTTGAGGTGGGTATGTTGATTATTCTTGGAGATATGGTGGGGGGAGATAAAGATGCCAATTAATAACTAGTATATTCCTGTAGTCCACATTACTTTCCTAGTCAGTGTTGTTATCTATACCTTACAAGTCTTACTACACTACCCTACAGCCTTAGTTTGGACAGTGATATGGCTGTCATCATCATTAGATGTGAACTGGTTTTACCTGCAGTATACACCTCTTACCTGGTATACCTGTGGAGGGAACGTTTCTTAATACTAACTAACTGTTTCTACACATACTCCCAGATTCCAGGTTGATGTTTGCATATAGCTATTCAACTCTTTCTGCACAGAGTCTGGCCATGTGTTGACCACATGCTGGTGTGCCAGGACATATATAGAATATATCCCTCTTCCACCTTTAGTGACCTGACACACATATACATGCTTTCCTACATAGTTATATTATGTAGCACAGTGTGGGTGACAGTGACCAGTGATATTTTATTATTCAGAGAAACTGCAACACTCACAATTCCCTACAATACCAGAGTGAACAGTACCAGTACAGGTTATAATGGTCTGTATTCCTCAGCGCAGTGTTTGTATCCAAAATACCTGTGGGATCAATGTTTGTTAGCACTACCTGACTGTTGCCACACAAAGTTCTGGATTGCACATTAGTATTATGCACATACATCTCACTCTGTTAATGTACACACTCTGGTCACAGCTTGACAACATGGGAGTGTAGATAGGACACACTTGAAATATTACTCTCCTATCGGTTTCAGGGATTGCTACAGTGACAGGTGTGTTCTCAGAGATGTTTGACAATCACTTGTATTCCCTGTTTGCTGGTTAAACATCTGGGATCATCCCACAGACTTACCAGGGGGACATGGGGACAGGTAGCAGATATGGGCACATATACTGGACATTCTGGCCTCATCTGTACAGTTGTGGGGTATGATTCTGTATACAGCCTAATTCCACTTCCAGGATTCAGACCATGGTTGTGACTGCTACAACTTAAACACTGTCCATCACAGTTGTGTCTGTGATATAGATATTGCTGTAAATCTCCTATCCGCTTTCTGTCTTATTAATCCCATGTGCTTTTGCATTCTGACCTTGTATTGCAACACTGTTATACAGTTTTCCTAGACAGTTACATGTTGTAGGACAGTGTGGGTGACAGTGATGTGTAATACCTCATTATTCAGAGCAACTGCATATCATTCTTGTATTTGATTCTGTAAAGGATCCAATCTTAGAAATAGGAAGGAGAGATGAGAGTTTATTGATATTGATGATATTTCTGGGCACAGTGTTGGTATCTGACAGACTTGTGGGAGGAATGTTTATTAGCACTACCTGAATGTTCCTACACACAGTACCAGATTCCACATTACTATTATGCACATACATCTCACTCTGTTACTGTACACACTCTGACCACAGCTTGAAAAGCTGAGGTGTAAATGGGACATATGTGGCTTCTTACTCATATAATGTATTGGGGAGTTGCTAGTGTGCCAGCTTTGTTCTCATAGATGTGTGTCAATCAGTTGTATTTCCTGTTTGCTGCCTATATGTCTGGGATCATCCCACTGATTTCCCAGGGGGGACAGGTTGATAGGCAACATATATGGGCCACTTTACTGGACATTCTGGACATATCTGTACAGTTGTGGGTTATGATTCTGTATACAGACTACTACCACTGGCAGGATTCGAACCGTGGCTGTGTGTGCTAAAAACACAACAGCTCACATCTCAGTTGCATGTGCTATTCATTTTTTGTTGTCTGCATTTTCCCTGTTTACTGTCTATGTGTCTCTCAGTTGTACTAAATGGCCTCTGGGGATTACACCTGTCATATCCAGTCATTTCTACACATTCAATTTATGGTGCATGGTGTGGGTAACAAGAGTGCTTACTACAACAGTACTGTTACATGATTGCAAATCTATATTACCATATGATACCAGAATATACACATGCAGTCCAGCAGTTAGACCTGTTTTATCAGGCTATTACAATTTTATTGACATACAAACAACATGAGACTCTTCCTGCCATATTCTCTAGTGTATGCAGTACTTGCCTTGAACAATACAGGTTTTCTACAGGCAATTAATTTACTACTACTTTTAGTTTTATTTCCTATGACAGTAAACGCATGAGTATTACTGACCTGCCTCGCATCGCAACCTTGCCAGGTGATTGATGTGGGCCTCCTGGTTCGCGGCCCGCTCCATTGCAGCTGTGGGGGACATACGAGGAATATTTAACCTGAGCTGGCAATTATTACACACATACTGGGGTGATACTTACACATGACTGGCACATCCCTTGCCGCTCTAGACGCTTGGAGCCACTCCTCCAAGAGGTCCCCCTTACACCGCTTCAGGTCGGCATAGTGGTGCCTGACCTGCTCACCAGTTCTGGGTATGCCAGTGGCACTGGTGAGGTCACGGACAAGATGGTCTCAGGCCTCGCCTTATATTGGGAGCCCTGGTACTGGCCCTGCAGCAGTCTCTGATCATGGTCTTTGACAAGGAGTCCTGCCATGACCTTGGACTCCTGGATGCACCAGCGCTGTGCCCAAAAGGGCACACCTTTCCCCTTACTGCCATAGTGCCTGCAAGGGGAAGCTACAACCAGTTATGAGATGTATTCCTGCCTCTTGGGTTTAAGTAGGGCCAATTTCCCACACTTTTCTGTGATTGGCCAGTTTTGAAAAGGCTAAGCTATGGGCAAACCTGCTTACCTATGGTTGGCATTGTTTAAAGGGGTATACCACTGGGCACAATGAGTTAGCTGCCTTACACATTGCTTACACCTCCTAAGCTGCCCTGTGCAATGCTTAGCATTGCTTACATTAGACTTTGCATTATAATTCCTTTTTGGCATTGGATTATTATTCATTACACCTTATATGTAGGCATGGTATCCATGATTAATGTGTACATACACTCTATGGGGTCCTTGTGTTTTATTTGGGGACTTCAACACTCTATTGTAATTACACCTCACTTTTGGCCTTACTGCTGTACTCCAGTTCACATATTTATGTTATTTAGTGGGTTATGGAACATGTGACTGTATACTGATTCCTTTCACAGGTTCAGTTTTGCTTTACTATGGTGAGGACTTATTTGCTGATACCTCATTCTTCTGTACTTCTATGATGGCTTGGTGGTTAACTATGGTGTATAGGGTCCTGGGTTCGAGACCTACATGGCTGTTTATTTTGTTGATGGGCAGAACAAGGGCCATTGGATACAAAGTGATTAAGGCACTTTTGAGCAGTTGTAAGTGGGTTTGCACGATGGTAAGCACTGCTAACCTGCCATTACATCTGCTTATAGAGAGTTAGCTTTAGAATTGCTTAACCAGTGTAGGCATTGCTTACCGCTGCGCAAACGGGCTTAAGCCCACTTACTACTGCTTAAATATGCTTACTACTGCTTATTTGTGCTTAAACCTGCTTACTAGTGCCTTATTCATTATGACACTGACACCTCACATGTGCATTTACCGCAGTACTCCAGTTCATGAAAATGTGTTATTTAGTGGGTTATGCAACATAAATATTACTCATAACATGCTTTGTCATGGGAAATAGAATGTGCTGCAGTGGGGCTCAAACTAGGAATGCCTGCTCATAAGGCGAATACTCTGCCCACTACAATATTGTAGTGTTGCTTCATTTGCATATATCTTCCTTGTTATCCTCTTCAGCCATTTAAGCTGCATTAACCGTAGCTAAGCGATGGGTACACCTGCACCTATGGTTAGCTTTAATCGGATTTAAAAAAAAAATAAAGGGTTTCTTCATTTTATTTATATATACTGTTGCTGTTGTACACAAGGTGGACTGTTGGTGGAGATATGCGGTCACCTATGAGCGGTCTCGCTCATTTCATACCCCTTTCTGCTGTATGTTCTTCATTGCGGGGGGCGTGTATATTCTGAGAGCTCTGCTCTCAGACAAGCCCCCTGCACTCTTACACGCTCTGTGTAAGCCTAGGAGCTCAGGCAGCACGCCTCATTACTATGCAAGGCACGCTGCCGTCCTGCTCCTAAATGGCTGCCTCCGTGCAGGACTAAGCTAGTCCTGCATGAAGGAATAGTAAATCCAGGAGTACATGTAAGTCAGTGTTTGTGCAAAGATGGACATATAATAAGATGAGTTTCAAACAATTTACAACAATAAAAAATGAATTGAATAGGATAGAAACTAAAGTAGCAAGTAGAAACAATTTGTGCAAAAACAATAAAAATTAATCTAATTGGATAGGGACTAGAGGAGCAAATAGGAACATGACTAAAAATAATTAATAATTATTCAAAGTAATTAAAACTAGAAAGGGTTACCACAGCAGATCATGGATATTATTTATTTAGGCGATGGGAGAAGGTAAAATAGTTTCTTGGTGACTGTGCTTATGTTTGCTTTCCACAAAGGGACTACAGGGTGCCTAGTACCTACTGGATAGTGGATATTTGATTTTTAGATAGAGTAGTCATTCTGTTCCATTAAATGTGCTGTGAAGAAATATATCACATTATGTGAAGTACCCACCCCAGTGTAGAGTAAAGTGGTCAGTTCACATTCCTAAAGGAGTCTAAATAATTACATAGTTGGAACAAAAGACAGGCATGCTAGATACTGCTAGTGCCAGAAGTAAACAGGAAATGACTATGTTTTATGTGTAAGGGTTCACAACAGTTACATGGATGGCAGACAAATTTTGACAAACTCTGACAAGCTTTTCAGGATCTGATGAGAACTTTGGACATTGGGGAGTGGGGTATATTTTCTACTACAGATGTAACTAGTTTCACTTCACAACAACCATGTACACTATTCTTATTCTTAATGTGACAATTTTATAATATATATATATATATATATATATATATATATATATATATATTCGCAAATATTTTGGTTCTTCTAGAATAAGAGCAAAACCACTGTTGCTTTAGTTCTAAAAGTTGTGTTCCCAAGCATCTGACATGTTCAGACAGAAAAATACCACATTACAAGAAAATTGTGCACTGTCATTACAAGATTCTGTTGCCTTTTGATATAAAGTACAACCTAAATGGAATTTGTGACTAAACATCCAGACTCTTTATCCAGTAATTTTATTAGAAAATGTCAAACTGTTTCAATGATAGAACCCTGTATTGGTCTGCATACTAGTAGCCCTAAACAGTCAGTAGAATGTGCTAAGCTCCTAAGTTGTATTAAATTTGATTTCTATAATGGATAGGTATATTATTTTCAAGGAATGGAATGCAATACAGGCCCAGAAAAGAGCTGCACATATATGACAATATATGAAAAGTAAGAAGCTTATGATTTCAAAATAAAAGGGAACTTTCAAATCACCGGAAAGATGGCACAACCAAAATTCAATGTGTACTGACCATAGCAATATGGCTCAATCAAATTTAGCACTGAGCTGCATATGCCTCTATAAGAGCAGAATGGCAGTCTCAAATGAATATCGTTCCTGAATATTGAAGAATAATTCCTTGAATGTTTTGCTGTGAAGCATATAAGCAGGATTGCCATATGATATTATATGTTGTTGTTGTGTCTTTCGGCTTTTCCCAGTTAGGGGTCGCCAGAGCAGAACTCCGGTCTGCTAATGATTGGTAGTTGATTTTTACATGCTGAGTTACCAGCCCTGATGCACAATCTTCAACGAAGGTACGCCCATTCACACATGTCTCCACACAGAAGACGCTCTAGCTGAGAATCGAGCAGCATCTTACTGTGAGGCGACAATGCTACCGCAGCACCACCACCATGGATATATGATGTTATATGTATAAGTACCAAATACAGAGTTGTACAGGCATTTCACAGTGACAGTCTGCTATGTCTTATTATATTTGGATAACATTACTGCTGGAACATGATTTCTGCTCATTACAGGGCTTACAGTTAATGACCAGAATACATCTGCATCAAGTTATAAGTACATCAAAAATAAAAATAATGCATTCCTCCAAAATGGAGAGTTTCATTGTTCCTTCTTGCCCCTACACCCACTTCCAGACTCGTATGAAAAAGAGCAAATTACATGAAGATAAAGTTATTTACAAAGTTGAAATCACCATCTAAATGCATTTTTGCTGCTGAATGTCACCATATATTTTTTTCTGAGAAAATTGCTAGAAATATTCTAATGGTTTCAGAGATATGGTCCTTGTCAATTCCACTTCTAATATGGCAAGCTCTGATTCAGGGAAATGTAAGGTAGCTGGTCCTGTATTAGTAGGTGTTACTGTAGGCCTACATAGCCATTAGGCTGTTTTTGTCATTCATTTCACAATAAGATTGTTGTTGTATTGAAAAATTTAGTAAATATTAGAATTATACCAGTACCATCCTCTTAAAACATTACAACTAAAAAATTACTTTCCCTTCATTCAAATCGTATAGCAAAAACAACATACATTTTGCGAGTATAGCAAGACACATACATACTTGAGATGATGTTGTCACTTGCCCTTGTTGCTATTAGCTCTTCTTGTGTCTTCTTTAAGGCTATGTAGCCAGGTGTCTTGTCCTGAAATTTTTATAACAACTTCTAGAAGAAATATTGTGATTTGGAAATGCTCAAATTAAGGTCATATTTGCATTAGAAAGATACTAGAATCTGATAAACTGCAAAATCTACAAAACATTTAATTTAACATGTGTACATATCAATTTTTCTTGAGGTACAAAATTTAAACAATATCAAACTCATACTGTTGCTGTGATTTAGACCCAAAATGTTCCATATTTTTTCATTAAGGAGATATTTTTGTTCATTTATAACTACTGTAGCATAAAATTATATATTATTATTATTATTAGTCCAATATATAGTTGTTTCACTGCCTTAAAGCTATGAATTCAATCTAAGGAAATGTTAGAGATAATTATTTTAGTATTATTCACTGAAACTTCTGTGAAAAAAAATGTCAAATTATTTTTTGAAAGACAGCTCTTTATATACAGGAGATAAATAAAATGTCGGTAGGTTGTAGGCAGCCTTCATGGAAAAGGTCACTAGTAAAGTGGTTAAAGATGCAGTAAATAGGGTGGACATGACATCTTTTTGTATGAAAAAGAGAACTGTTGGCTTTAAGAGGTATAAGAATGTTAAATTCAGATAGCACAAGGTTCCAGGGTTCAAAAGTTTCAGACTTAGTGGGCCCTAATGGCTTTGTACAAAGAAAAAAGACATTCTTTTTTCTTTCAAATCAAGTAGTTTCAGTCATTTAGCCTGGCTCTGTCATGAAGAAGGATGGAGCCCTGACTGTGACCCAGATAACCAGGATTCAGTTAGCAGAGATGGGGAGAAGTGAAGGTGTATGGCCTGCTTGCCTCTCTCAGAGGGAGAATATGGCTGCACACTTGGGGTAAAACTGGGCAGTGTGGTCTCCTTGGTAAAAAATAGAGAGACCACTGCAAATAGAGTGGCAGGGTTGCTTGGAGGGAACATCCCTTATAAAAGTGAAGGGACACACTACATGGCCAGCCCACTGCATAATGTATCTCTACCTCCACACTTTGTGAAGTATGAGTGTGATCAGGAAAGAGATATAAAAGGAAAAAATCCTCAAACTACCTCTGATGGCTGCCTGTATGACAACCCCTCGCAATCAGCTGTTGCCTGGCAGGGAATAAATGGACTAATGGACTGAGAGAGGGTACAATTATCAGCAGTCAGCAGAGGAAATTCCACAAAAAATAGTTTCAGTCATTTGTTAAATTTAGTGATCCGAAAAGGGGATTGGTCACTGCATATGTTTTATCACTAGTGATATGAACTGGAAAGTTAAGTAAAGCCCTGTCAAAAATATTGTCGCTGTTAGAAACAAGATTTGGTTTGGTTGTAGTCTAAATGAGTTTTGTTAAAGTCTTTGGGCACTAGTCCAGGCTGAACTCACTTATAATAATAGTATGACAATCAGGTATAAAGAAAAGAGGGTTCTGTGGGTCACTTCAACTATGGGATGTAATGAAGTATGAGAGAGAAATACATAACAATTATTTTTCAGTTTTTTGGTCTGATTAAGTCAGGGATTCTCCAGTTTGGATCCGTGTGTCACTAAGATGACAGAAACCAAAAAATTCAAAACTGTCTTTATATCAAGAGTGAGGTAATGCTTTTTATTGAAAAAAAAGTGTTAAGTGGCAGGATAGGATACCTTTTATTTATAAATCAGCATGCTCCTAGCACCTAGGCCAAATGACTTGTATGGGTTTATACAATTTTAGCATTAAATAAACCAATTAACAATTACACACAGCAACTTTCTAACTACCAGTCCAATAATGATAATATGATCATAATAAAAGCTTACATTCCAGCTCATGATTTAAACCATAAGGTTATCAAACTTTTGTTAAATTATAAGCTTCTTTGTATCCTAACAGACAGTCTAGTTTTTTCCTCCTTTATCATCGCATACAACTTGTTTTAAAACACATTTAAACACTGACACAGTTTTATCATGTACCCTTAAAAAGTGTTTATTCCATTACATTTGTATCTAACATGACCCTATATTATTGCTTTAAAATTACTAGTGGTTTCCCCTGTTCAATAAAATTACATGAACATTAAATATCATACAAAACTCCCCATGTATTAGAAGTAAAAACTCTTTTCAGCTGAAAACTTAGCTAATTAAATCTCCTCCCTGGAGAAACAAAAATGCATGTATTACATCTATTACAAAGAGTTATTATTCGGTCCCAATGTGGAGCCATGTTTTATTTCAGCATTTTTAAATGGCTGTGAAATATGAATTCTGATAGATTTTACCTCTGGAAATGAAGTTTTAGGTGTATTTCTAACAAGTATCAAAAGTACTGGATTTTGTTTAACAATTCTCAAAAATGTAAAGACCAAATTCAGCAAGGTACTACTTAATGTATTATATCCAGTAACAAAATATATGCCCTTTTTATTACTGATGCAACCTTTATAATAAGAAACAGAGAAGTTATGTGTTTCAGTAACAGCATTATCATTAATTAAGGCATCACAGGGAACAAGGCAAAATCTTTCAATATGTATTTTTATAGCTCCTTGTCATAACCCCGACTAGAAAATCATTTAAGGATTGTTCTCTTTGAAAATCATCGTTTGACAAAACTCTCCCAACGGCAATGCTTTCAAAGTATCGTTAGGATGGCAGCTAACAGTACAATGATAACAGGGGAAGACTTTCTTTCCAGTATAGTTTAGTCCCATGCATGTTATGATGTTTAAACACATATAAGTAAAATAATAATAACAATAATAATAATAATAATCTCAACATCAGACATCTCACATGAAAGTTTTAAGCCAAGGCAATTTTTATGCAAATCAGGAAACAAATTCCAGTAAAAATCTTGAGGTACCAGTTCCAGTTCAAGTCATCTAAAATAACAGCATAGGAGTTCTCAGTATGGGAAAACAGGCCCTGTGAGTCACTTTGTCTATGTGAGGTGATAAAGAAAGAAAGCTATACATAAAAGCCACTTTTTTTTATAGCCTGTTTAATTAATGAATGATTATCCAGTTTGGGTCAGTTAGCATCATTGTCAGCAGTCATGGAGATTACAGAAAGTAGAGAATGCAAAAAACTATCTTTATATCAAAAGTAATATTGTACTTCTTATTATTTACAAGCCCTGTAAGTTACTGACAAAAAAAACGAAAATGGGGTCGAAGGGTAAGTGAGATGACGTTACCTTGTTTGTCTTAATATCAGGCTTATGTTCAGAAATTACAGACTCTATGCCCTGCAGTCTATGGGTTAAAAAGTGCACACGCACACACGCACACACGCACACACGCACACACACACACACACACACACACACACACACACACACACACACATGCACACACACATTCCAGATCACTGAAGAGCTACAAACTAGGTTGCTTTTCTGCTAGTAATGAATAAAGAACATATGAAACTAGAATTTATTTATGTGGCATGTCACTGACATTAGAATAACAGACTGAATAAAGTCTTTCAGCTTTTCCCAGTTAGGGGTCACCACAGCAGATCACCATTCTGCTCTTGATTGGCAGCAGATTTTACAGTGCCAAGTTGCCAGCCCAGCACCCAACCTTCACAGAAGGTACACACACACTCATACACCTAACTGCATATCTTTAAAGTTCACTCAACCACAGGGAGGACATACAGACTCCACATAGAAGGTGTACCAGCCAAGAATCAAACCAGAGAACCTCTTGCTGTGAGGTGACAACACTAATTGCTGCACCACCACAGCCCAAAATAATTGACTGAATAATGAGACAGAAATAGAAGAAAATAAACTGGTTACTTTTAATCCTGCAGAGGCATGTTAATCATGCTATTTTACTCAATGAAAATAGTTAAGGAAACAACTGTGAAGGTGTTTGAGCCACTATTGCTGTTTACTGATAAGAAAGTACACAAATGAGAGAAAAATAAACCTGTGGTTAATTAAAGTAGTAGTAATAGTTATATTAGCAGGATTAGTCAGATTGTGTGAGGGTGAATAAATGGAATATGAGCATCAGAATCTATAAATAAATAGAAAAGACAATGATGTGCAGGAATGTGGGTGTGCATAATGGGAAGCTGTGAGGAAGCATTCTGTAATAAGCTTAGGAAATGCTGGAGTAACTGGTCACGTGCAATGTAACCTAATACACTAATGGAAATGAAGACATGACTGACCGCAGTGCTCTGATATATTTAATAAAATATAAAAATTAGCATGAAGTAGAGTTTGGTACACTTAGGCTAAAATCACATTGTTAAGCCAATAAAACAGGTAAGTCTGCATGCAGAAAAAGCCATACAATACAGCAGGTTCCAGAAGAAATTAATTAAGGGGGTATAGTACTGGGCAACTGGGCATAGGGGAGGGAGAGGAGCTGAGGAAGACTAGACATTATCAAGAATAGACAAGCCTTAGTTAAAGAATTGAGTTGCATATTTATTTAGCACCATCAGCTACAAAAGAGAAGCACTGATACAGACAGTTGCAACACCATAAACTGTACTCCATTTCATCTAATATGTAAACTTTCTCTAGCCACCCAAAAGCAAATCCTTCCTACTCCCAGTTCCTGACATCATTAGTACAAGACATATTCCTCCTTTTTTTCTTAAATCGTTTAAAGTTTTATATTTTCCCCTTTCTCAAGACTAAACAAACATCCATACACCCATGTCTTTTACACTAGCTAAAGATTACAGGGGGGAAAAAATCATCCTCAAAAATCCGTCTAATAAATGGCTTATAAATTCTGCTAGACCTGATAACTTAAACTTCTGTTTCAGTTTTTTTTTTCATCTATTGCATTGCTTGGATACGGTTAAGCATTTTATGTTAGAGAGGTACAGCTTAGCAGAAGGCTCTTAGGCATATTGACAGAAGGTATAGCTACTGCAGCTCCCACTGTTTGAAAGGAAGACCTAGCCTGACACTGACATACAATGCATCACAATATAGCTCTTGCTCTTTTTTTCAGTAGGGTAGGACCTTAATATGTTGCTTTTACCCATGATCAAGACTGGTGGTGGCCATGACTTTTCATAATGCAGCATACAAAAGTCTCTGTTTCAGGATTTAACTTTCTTAGATGTCTTATCCAAGGTGTTGTAGTAATATGCCTGAGTCTTGCTCTTGGTTATAGCTTTCAACCTCATCCTGTGTTGGTTGGGTTAGCTGAGCTGCAGTCATTTACAGAGTGAGAATAGCTTTGATTTTCTTCATGATAAAGAGTTCTGATGGGCTTTCCAAAGAATTGCTGCAAGGAACTGAAGTATACCATGTGACACCAAGAAAAGGATTACTCTTATTTTGGAAGTGTCTTTGGAATTTGTGCTAGGTCTTGGCATAACCATTACTTTAAGGATTATGAGGGCCAGATGTTACATATATATAACATCTGTCTGCCTTGACTTACTAGCTCCTGAGTGTCTTACTGGAAAACTGAGGCCCATTATCACACACAGCCTTCTGTAGAAATCCAAGGGACACAGAGGTTGTGGTATCATAATTCTGGTTCCTTTGTGACCAAACTATCATAATCTGGCAGTTAACATTCCAGTGGGAAAAGCTTCCATCTCAAAAACTGTATTTTACTTGTATGCTCTGACCCAATATTTTTTTTTAAATCCAGATATACAACTGTCTGTCAGCTGTTGCAGCTCTCTGATACAGTCCATCCTTCAAGGCATTGTTGATATACTTCCCATGCCACCTGCTATATAGCCTAAACACTGATATGAGTACTCATCTATTTCACAGTCTTCTTTAAAGGACTGTGGAACAGTATGTCTGCCACAATGAGAGTTGCACCATATTAAGCTGTTGATTTAAATTATAAAATCGCATCAGATGTTGTTAGTAATGCAACAAAACACCAAATTACTGCTGTTGATTAAATAGAAAGTAATGGTTATATGATCTGTCTGCAATATCAAGCTCATCAACTCAAAGTGGCATTTCACGAACATGTGGTCAGCAAAGACAAGTGTGAAATGCTGACTTCAATCAGGATATTCCTGGTTTCTTCATATACGAGTATCCTGGAACGGTATATCAGTGGCTTTGATTCTTCTCCATGGAGATGAAGTAGATTCCCGAAAAGTTATAGCACCTCTGCTGCCCTCCTCGAGTTTATTGATTCTGTCTACAGAAATATGGAATTAGAGTACCTGAAGTGGAAAATCTTTGCAGATCTAAGGCTTCCATAAAACTATTCCATCTCTTATTTGTTTTGGACTTTTCAAACTCGTCTCTGCTCTACTTTAAATATCTCAGTATACACATTATAGGAATTCTCTTCAAATTTTTCAATTACCCACATTTGGCTATACCTCTAAGTGTCCCACAAGGATCATTATATGGTCACTGACAAGTGTCACTCTTTGTTTAGAAATATAATTGGCACACTAGCACATGACAGTTTTCCTTCATGCCAGTGACATAGTTTTCTGGTCTACTAGTGACTACTTTGACAGCATCTCTAAAGACCTATTGCTTAATTTAGCTCACTTCTCCAGGACTTACAATTACCTTCTAAAACATTAAATTCATGCTGGTTAGCACAACCCTAAAAATAAAAAAAGTCATTCCTCCTATACTTATTCATACAGTTACCCCTATTCATTTAATATTCATTTTTTATAACTACCACCACTATCCTTTAAAACACAAATGGATTATATTTACTACAAATTATATTTACTCCAAATTTAAAAGACACATGAAAGCATTGTACCAACTTCAGAACCAGTTACTTAAAAACAGCAGAAAAAAATCCTCATAATTATTATTCCACACCAGTACTCTACTCTACAGTACCAGTAAAAATCAGCTCTGCTAAAAACATCCTTAAACTGCAAACATGCCACAACATCTAGAGTTATCTGATAACTCCCCAAACTACAGTACCACTGCATCACTCTCGGCAAATCCAACAGGCTCCTGATCAACATTTGGGCCGAATGCATCCAGTTGTCATGCTATACAAACTTCAAGCACTGTCTTCTTTTATGTAATAAACTGCAGCTGAAGACATGCTATTGAATGATTCTTCCCTCATCTTCAGTAACCTCTGCAGTACAGTGCCTGCGCAACCAATACCTTCTCAGGTTCAGGTCCCAAAACTAAGGAACTCCTTTCAGCTACAGAGTAGAAATCAAAAAGGCTATGAAATAGTTCTTACACAACCTTAACTCGGTACTTAATATGTGCTTACCTTAATATCAGCATAGTCTGCACACATGGCTAATTCCACCTTCCAACAATTTACATTAGTCTAATGATAATGTTTACATCTGTAATCATAGCACCAATGACACCTCAGTGTAAAGCCTCAATTTATTACCTAGAATATACCAGTAATGGTAAACGTTTTATTATTTTCCTTAAAAAAATACAACTTTTCTTAACTCTAATGCTGCCAATAATAGCAAGTTTTTACCTCTCTAATTTACTGCTTGTTCTGGAAAACTATAGTAAACTATAACAGTATGTGTGAATCATAACATCTTCCCTTACATTCTGTACCATATAATTCATGTTCTTTTATTACTGCCTATAATCTTTCAATAAGTCATTTGTATATGAGCCTGTGCTTCTTTTCAGAGTGACTTTAGCATTTATGTATGAGTCACTGCTTGTTTATATGTTTCTCATTTATAGCTTTGATGGATCCTTTCAGACAAGTATACAAATCAAAATGAATGAATAAACAAACAAACAAGTGTGTCTCCAATCCTTTAACTGTTGATGTCTGTTGATACTCAGTCCTGTTTGTAAGAAAGCAGAAGACAATTTGGTAATGCAGATTTGGAAGAGACAGAATAAAGGCAAGAGAGATGGGGACATTCAGCCAGGAGATGAATGAATTGCAAAAGAGAAGACGTGAGACAGAAGGGTATGGATGTTAAGGAAAGTAAGAAAGTAACTCTCAATTTTTGTGATACCCCAAACCCAAGTAAAAATGGGGAAAGGGAGGATGATAATGATGATGATGCCCTGCTGAGACAGAAAGTAGTCCAACTGATATAACAATAAGTAAAGTCAAATGATCAACAATTCACTCAAACCCAGTTTTGCTACGTATGATCCCTGTGTAGCCCTTTTGTTCTTTAGGTTCTTTAGTAGTTTGCACAATGGCTTCTCTGTTGTATAGAATTTTGAGATATGTTTCCTCAAGGTTTACTATTGAAATTCCAAATCAGCTTCAATCACCCATTTAAAATGTTGACCCAAAATGCTGAATTCGAAATTCCAAACAGTAAACCAAAGCAAATATGACTACATTGACCTCCAATGTTCGATGTATTTGATATAGCAGGAAGTGACATCACTCACCTCCTGCTATGCACAGTAATATACCGTTGAACTCTACAGTCAACGGTATGTTAATTCTACTATTTCTCAGGGGTCCTAGTCCAAATAAGCAGTACATGGTATTAACAAAATGATTGTAGAATTCACTGCAGCATTGATTTTTCAGCAGTTTTGCTATCTTCATTCATCCAGACTCCACCATTTGTTTTGTCATCAGCATTTAAGGATCTGGATTAAAGAAACAAAACTGCTCCAACGCTACATTCAAAAATAATCTGCTAGGCCACAGGAGGAAATTTACTATCAGAAGCATCCATGAGAAAACAAGCATGAAACAAACAATGGGCAGAAAACTGTTTAACCAACAAAACAAAAATGTTTGCACTATTAAGCCAGTTGTAGCAAAACAATACAGTAGACCTTAAATATACTCTAGCAGTTAAAAACAATAATACTTGAGGCTGAAAAAACTTTAAGCAAACATCAGTAATAAGCCTTGTTATTAAAAGCCAAACAGACATTACCTGTAACATAAATATATTTCTACCTAGAAATGTTTTAGCCTCTCTTGAGAAAAAAAATTATTCATATTAAAATACCTTGATTTGTCTAAGTTTTATCTCTGTGACATCTACATGAGCTTAAAATGTGAAGTGGAACTTCATCCAGATTCCAACTATGCAAATAGGATATCTGTTCAATGAGCTCCAAGTAATATAATGTGTCAGTATAGTAGTTTAGTGACATTTTGCTAATTGCAGATCTGTTTAGCTACTGCTATTTATTATTTTTAATTTAAGAGTAGTTGTTCTGAGACAAGTACCTTTTATTTGAAGTTAGTATATTATGAATTTACTAATGGCGAGAGGTTCATAATAAACATGAACTATATTAATGGCAAGACAGCTACAACAAAAAATGACATCTAGGTCAAGAAGGTCAAGTGTAAAATAATTAATAAATAATATAAAACAAAACATTAGTAGTACAAGTTCACAGTCATAGACTTTCAACTAATCCAGTCTGGCAAAGGTAGAATGCTTGTAGATGCTGAACTCATAGAAACACTCAAATAGCTAAAAAAAAAAAAACAGTTCAAAAAATATTCAAAAATCCAGCAAATCAAGCTATGTATTAAAAGTTACACATTTTTATTCTTTATTATAAATACAAGAATTTCATCAGTTGTTTTTTTTTTTTGTATGTATAATAAAAAATAAGTGCTTAACTTTTAATATATACTTGGTTTGTTGGCTTTTTTGAACACTTTTTAAGCTGTTTTGTTTAGTTCTATGTTTTTATTAGTTCTACCACTTTTTCCCACATTGTGGTAAACACTAAAAGAAGAAGCTTTAAAACTACTGACTAAGCTGCCCAGTTTAACCTGAAGCATCAAATTAAAAGTGAAGGCTATACAAATGTATGCCTCACAAAAAGTTTACTGAGAAACAAATCATATCATGGACTGATGTTCAACACTGCATACCAGGGGACAACACTATGCAGATGGGGGCAAGCCCCCCTGCACCCCCACACCCCCTGCAGATTAAATATTCCAACTCCGAGATCGCATTCCACTGGAGAAAAGGGAAAATTTCCTGATCTGCACTGTACAGTGATATCGTCAGAAGGCCAGCCACATATGTGCAAATGCACAATGCTTTCACTAACCAAAGACTCACATGAATGAAGGTTTGACAACACAGGTTCAGCCAACCAAATTTCAGCATCCAATGGTCATTGGACCTCCTTCACCCAGAATTATGATAGTAAACATATATATATATATATATATATATATATATATATATATATATATATGTGTGTGTGTTTGTGTGTATATATATATATATATATATATAGGTTCATATATATATATATATCATTTTTGCGAACGACATGTTGTCTGCAGTTATGCTGCTGAAAATCAGAATGTCGTTCTCAAATGTAAAGTGAGGTGGATAGTCGAACACACTTATGCGAATCCAGTAGTGCATTCGCATAAGTGTGTTCGACTATATGTATGAGATCGCCGTACAGTAGGGGTAGAAATTCATCCATATCTCCACTGTAGTGCGATCTCGGAGTTGGAATGAATTAGTAGCAAGGGGTGAGGGGGGTGCAGGTTGTATAGGAGTTTGATTTACATCAGCTTATATAAGGCTATCGTATCACATTTTCAGTGACAATTTAGACTCAAATGTATCGATCATCTGGGGTGACATTGTGTACGCTCGAAATGCTTCATTTCGGTTTAACGTTTTGTTATTTCGAATGGCAAATGTTTTGCCGTTCAAAATAACGATAGTAAACCATATATATATATATATATATATATATATATATATCCATATATACATACATTTATGACCCTATATTATAAAGTCCTTATTTTTACTATGTAAAGGTAAAATTACCTTAATTTTCTTAATGATCTATATGCTTAGCTGCAATGTCACTTCTGGTGGCAGTGTTATGTTAAAGGTACTTTCACTTGAAATAATGTAGATGTGATACAAAAAAAATCTATTAAAATTCTTCAATTAAGTATAACATTTGAAAACCATTGAGATCAGTGAATCAATCAAAGCTTGCTGTATTTCAGAATTTATTTTATGTATTTGTCTGGGTATAAAATAAAACAGCCAGATACCAGGTAAACTATATTGCAAATATGGTAATTTTTTTCTCGTTTTTTTTTTTTTTTGAAAATTAAGAAGGGTTCCAGTCCCACTCCAGCTAATTTAGGATGTGTGCAAACTGTACAATAAAAGTGCAGCACAGAATAGAAGGTGGGGTTAAGGAAACATCACCTTAATTTTACAGTTCTTAGTACTGTAACTGTGTTGAATGAAACAGTGCAAGACAATTCAACAATTCATAACACCAAACTATTTAAATAAATATTTTGAAAGTTCTTAATAACATTAATTAAATGGAACATTAACTAAATTGATTCACAGCTACTGTACATTAACCCTGCAGTGCCCACTGCATTGTTTATTAGCTGGAAGCTAATACTCCATTCTAATGCAATCACTGAAAAGAGTTCTACCTCTCATTTGAGGTATCTTAATCCTAGTGATTGCTGCATTCTTTATGTATTGTTTCTAGATATTAGCAGCAGTGAATATTAGTATTCGACTACAGCATGACTGTATTTCTAGACCTTTTTGTGCAAGTGAGTCTCTTTTTTTGTCTATGATAAGTATTTACCTATGCACTTATTTCAAGTCCAACCATCTAATTATTTATGTATTTATTTATTTATTTTACATTTGTTAACCAGGGGTGTCTGACTGAGCCGAAAAGGCCCTTTTTCAGCAGAGGCCCGGGGAGAAAAGCTCCACAAAGAAAAATTACAGATACATTTAGTTATTTAGATATGATCAATATACACACAAATTACAAAATACATGTTTTTACAGTGGTTTATTTTTTTAGATTTGAGTTAATGATGCAGCTAGTTACCTGCTATTCCTGTACTGACTATTATTATTACAGTGGTACTGGAACCATAATACTTACATGACTACAATGCTCTTATTATGCCACTCCACCATCTGTGCAACCATCTGCCCCTACCTTTGTCTCTCTGTCTTATCCTCCCATTTTCAATTTCTTGTCAGAAAATACATAATTATGAGATGCACATGGCCACAAATGGCTTGTACAGCCAATTTTTTTCTTTTTTTCATTTTTCTTAAAAGTTATCCATTGCCCGACACTTGGCATTGAGCAGCATTGCTAGACATCAAAAAGAAGGGAGGAATGACAATTCTCATCTTATGTTAAAAATGAAGAAAATTCCTGCACATGAACTAAAACTTAGCCATTGATTGCGCAACATAGTTTAGCACCACTACAAGCCACAAAGCAAATCTGACATTAAAAACAATATAAAGACAATGTAAGGGGGTTATGTTCTCTGTTGCAGCTGCCATGTCTCAGTATATTAATACTGTGAAACTTCCATTGATTTTTCTAATCCATTGAGACTGGAGTGCTGTTGTACAATATTATTTTACTCTTTAACTGTAGTCCATTGCAAGGAATATCTTTTCACACTTTTTTGTCTGAGCATTTCAGTGGAAAACCTATGTAATGCTCTGTTTGGTAGACTGAGACTGAGCTATGGCTTGGTTTGAAACTTGTCATTTGCATATATTGTTCATTGAGGACAGTGTTGTAATAATGTGAAATGTGCATTATTGACACATGTCCTGTGAAAGATATGTGACATGTGTAGCTAATGTATTGCTTAGTGAACCTTAACATGTTGCTAAGTGACATAACATACACACGCATGAAGAACTGAGCCATTTAAATAAATATTTTATAGTGTTCAAACATTGTGTGATGCTTGGCAAAGATCAACAGTGCTAAACTTAGGTGAATAACAATAAATGACAGTTCTCATGTTATGGCAAAAATTGAAGATACCACCATGGTTTCATATGTTTTTTTACACAACTCACTTTGCACCTTAATGTGCATCCTCCCCATGACTTCTGTTACTGACCACTCTGCTCCAGTGTCAATGTTACTTGCCCTTCCATTGCAAATATATTTCTTCATTTTTCTGCTGATGTTGATTACATTATCACTACATCATCACATGTGCACAATTGCTTCAGCTACTGTGGTTTCTAGTGTACATTCACTTGTTTACCTCCTGTATTTAGATATAGAACTAGGTGGCTTGTCATGATGTTGCCATGTGTTATGGCTGGGGGGGGCTCCCTGTCATGCTAACTGGCTTGGCTGCATTCATATACTGCTCATCAGTTTAACAAGATAAATAGTGTTGACTTGGCCATAATGCAGACCCACTGCTAATGAATCCCAGGGTATATCTGTCTGATGACCCTCTGACATAGTTACTTATCTTTCATTTAGTAAGCAATGATGCCTGCATGGATGCCTGCTTCAATATGCTCATACTTTGCATATGTGTCTTACTTACCAATAACAGCACTTTGTGTGAGCACTTCTGAATTGTTTTCATGATATTCCTCTGAAAAGAGACCCTACAGTTACCAAGATAAGTAAATACTACCACTACCACTACTACTACTACTAATAATAATAATAATAATAATAATAAATAAGGTACAGCTGGACTCCAATAATAGTGCCACTTCCTCATTTTATTTCTACTTGTACTAAAACCCTTCTTAGCAAAGATCACACATACATTTCCTTTAAAATGGAGACCCTGATGATCAACTTTCTGATTAACAACCTGTCTATATTGCTATTAACAAATTATATTACTGATGAATAGTTAGCCTTTCCTGGGTATATTTAACTGTGCTAAACCAAAGTTATTCCCTTCATTCATTTATTTTTCAAAACCTGTTTCAGTCTTGCTCATGTCAATGGATAACTGAACTACATAATTTCTTTCAGCACAAAGCATGACCTGGTATAAAAAACTGCTGTGACCTCCAATACAATTGCCATGCTCAGAAATCTTGTCTCAGACATAATAAATTATTGGCATAGTCATTTTCCACTGTGAGTGATAATCTTTTTTTCTTATTAATATATTCCAAAAAATGGTACATGATGTGTAGAAAAAAGACACCCACTCATGCTATATTAATTCTTCAGACCTCAAGAAATACAAAATGTCTCGTCTGTTTAATTCTAATTCCTTTGCATTTTATGGATATCATTTAGAGAAACCATCAGTGTTAGAACTGATGTCTTCTTACTCAGGATTAACCTTAATATTATTTTACTAGACCAAAGGCTGGAAATTGATATTGGCAGGAATAACATATTATTTTCATACATTTTGTCAAGATGAGTTTTAGCATGCCTGTTAATGAAGCTGAAAAATTACTCTACACTTAACAAAATATGATGCATATGTTGTGTAATTAATATCATATTAATTGTTACAGATATCTTACAGTCTATGATAATTAAACTTGTAACTGATTAAAGGAGTCACATCATGTCATTATTCAGTCATTGTGCAGGTTGCAGCTAAGGAGACAGTACTATTCACTGACCATCATATAGTGTTGCAAATTCCTGAAGGTTCTTCCCTCCTTAGGAGAACTGGTCTCGTTGAACTAAATTGAATGCCCAGGGCATTATAATGAATGTGTTTGCTGGCAGCCCTGGAAGCTATCACAACTCCCACATCTGGCATATGATGCAGCTGTACCAGAGATTTGCCAGTGGGGCCATCCCATATGGTGACCTAGTGGGGGATGCTGGTTACGCACTGGAGCGGTGGCTGATGACACCCATCAGAAATGCACACACACCCAAACAAGAACTCCATAATGAGGCACACGCACAGACCAGAATCATAATAGAGCATGTGTTTGGGATGCTCAGGTCACGGTTCCGGTGCCTAGACATATTCAGTGGAGCCTTGTAGTACTCACCAGCTACATGTACCCAAATTGTCATTGTATCTGCCATGCTACACAATATGATCCTGTGGAAACAGCTGCAGCAGGAACAGCATGGGGAAGGGCCACACAGCCCCCCACCATTGCCAAGGCCTGCACAGGCACAGAGTGACTCGGAGGAGGAACAACCTGAGTCTGCCCCAGTAGGCAGAAGGAGGCATGCCCAGGCCTTGGAAAAGAGTCTACACATAGCACATACACTGACACAGTAGGAAACCAAGGAATGACACCTCATTCCAACTCGCACATACAGTAAAATGCAGTAAAAGAGATGCCAAACATGACACTACCTGTACTTAATCATGTATAGGGAGTGGACTATGTGCATCCGACATAGTCAGCCCTCCAGCACCATCCTCAATACTGGCACAGCCACAAGGTTAGTCACACTCACTATCAATTGCTGAATGGAGTAGAATGTTCTGCTACCTGTATCTATGGTATGGATGTGAGCATGTTAGGGAATCTGGTGGCTGAATGGGATGCCAGCAGATAGTAGACACCTATATCGGCAGCATGAAATCTGTAACAAATACTGGTGTCAACATAGTAGCCAGTACTAGACAAGGTGACAAAACCCACTGCAGGACATGTGGTGGGCCAAATGTGTGACACACGCATGCAAGTCAGTGAGGCTCACATACCCAACAACAGTCTCAGCTAGCAGGACAGGCATAGACAAACACAAAGAAAGGCTGCACTAAGGCCTCTGATTGATGGCTATGGAGAACAGCCCCCCACTCCTGACCTGCACAGGCAGACTACTACAGTTCAGGCAGTGGGATGTTAGTTCTGAAGGGTAAGAAGTCTGAAACTGAAATGCAGGTCAATAAAACCTAAAAACTATAGTACACTGATTTGCCTCTAGTCTGCATGTCAGGTGTGCCCCCCCCCCCACAATCCTATGTAGAAATGTAGTAACATGTATGTGTAGGTATAATAACAGTGGAGTACATATTACCTGAGCTGGACAAAGTAGCAGGATATATTGTAGCACATGTACAATATGCAGGGCTGTGTGTGTTGGGTTGATGTGTGTTGTGTATTGCGTGAGAGTGGTCAGCATGTAGTCATTGTGGGTTGTATCCTGGTGGCCAATGGCCAGTACTGCCGATAACAAGGCCAAGTTCTCGCAACTGCAGTGCCAAACACAATGCATCCCAGCAAGACACATTCCAGCAGTAAGCCATACTAATTGTTCGGATGTAATATCTGTCACCATCTGAAAGATGAACATGGCATGAATGTGAGCCCAGACATACAAACAGTACACAGGTGGAAGTACCCTAGACAGAAAGTGTATAACATGTGACTGTCAAATGGAGACACCTTTGGAATTGTACATACAGGTTAGGAGCACATTAGTTGGGTTTGTAGTATGGAATACTTATGTCATCTGGCCAAACACTGGCAGACCACAAATATCACAGGTATGAAGTGCTGAGAAACTGCTGATGTCCCTGCACAAGCCAGCATATGAGTGCCCCATGTATATCTGCAAGTCAGTTGCAAGTAGCTTCCAAAGCACACATGCACCCAGTTCACCCCACCATCAGCCATAGGTTCTTCACAGGTCTTATCCCTGCTGTTGGGAATGAGTACAATATGACCCCCACCTCTTTATGGGAATAGCCACAGAATGCAGCATGCTGAAGAGGTGTCCCATGCAGGTGTGTCCCTAGCTTTAAGCAGCACCCTGCCAGCATCCACACCACTGGATCAATAAGGACAGAAACTATTGACATTAACACCTTGTGCACCTACCCTGTCACCCCATGGGAATACAGTGGCTTGCAGCCTGGGACTGTAGGAGTGACACAATGCAACAGCCTGCTACAGATGGCCTGCATCACTACCAAATGCCCTACAGTCCTCTGTCAAAGGCCTGTGTTTCACCCGTACTGCCAATGTATGTTATCTCATGGACTCACAAATAAAAACATAACACAGTCCACAGAACCCAAATGCAAAGCCATGTTGACAAATCCCAGTAGCATGTCCACCATATCCTACTGCGTGAACTGTGGACCAATCCCTAAATACTGCTGGGATGAAGTGATAACTATAGGGAACTTATCAGATAATGTTTGCATAATGTTTGGAATAGGATAGAATAAAAGGGGGGGTGGAAGCATGGACGGCATGGAGAGTGTGAAGTCTGAAACTCAGATGTGTGCACATACTATCCCTGTCTGCAAACACAGGAATGGGTGACTTCAAACCTGCTCATAAACCACAATGGGAAGGGGTAATGACCAGAAATATGAGCCCTGCCTCTGGGTAACCTGTGTGAATCTGTACAGCTGTGGGGTATGGCCACAGCAGGATATGGCCATACTGTCACATTGATTGATGTATAAGCATGGGATCCTTAGCCACCACTGTACCAAGGTGCTGAACCATTTACACAGACCCATCACCAAGTGTCTGCAGCTTCCCCTCCAGAATGGCATGATTGTGTAAGAATATGTAGGCTGCAGACCACAATACTGAACACAGCTTCATTCACCCTGCGTTCCCCAGGAAATTACTGCAAGCAAATATGTATACCTCACAGCAGTTGATGACATAAAACATCACAGTGTAAAACAGTACATATGTCTGAATATCTCTGCTAACACCAAAACCATGTAGCAGAAGCAGCACAGACACAATTACCTACAGTAACTGTTAGAAAAATATGTATTTGAACATGTATAAAGTGCTAGTTTTAAAGCAAATAGTATATAATGCATTTTATTCTATTTACAATATGGCAATAAGAATGATTTTACATGTAATTGCTTGAAGCTTTGGAGCTGCAGTGTGTTTGAACTCTGACCCTGGCAGTAGCCAGCTCAGCAAGCTTATGTTTTTCACTAATGATTATCTGCTGGGTCAGGAAATTAAATGTATAAAGCATTGAAAATTCTTCTTCCTTCCTCTGAGATAATTGGCCTTGTAAATATTATCAAAGATAAGGCACAGCTGCTAAAGTAAAGTTGCAAGAAGAACAAAGAAGTATATTACAAGACTGAACTGACTATTGTATTCGAGCAAGCCTGAAACCTTGAAGGAGTAACATTTACAGAAAGACATTATAACGAACCAGGTGCTTTGCAAGGCTGTATTATTCCCATGGGAAAACTTTTAAAATGTATAACATCAGCTTTTTCTTATGAATAGAATATTGTAGACCATAGTGATGTAGGTGCCCTGTGACTAACCACATCAGTAAGGTGGGCACAGCTTGAATGTAAGACTATATAAAATTGTGTATTTCCTGCATCATGTCAGACAAAACTCTGTACTTGTATGTTTTTTTTGCCTCCTGGTGTACACTAGTAAACTTTTGCATCTGAGCCTCCTGTGTTGTTATCATTGTTTTTATTTAACAGTTTGGTCCTCCTTGAACCGGAATTCCCTTGGTAAGCTGCAGATCAGAGTGTATCGGTGGTCGAATACTGCGCAGGAGAAGTTACCAAAACAGTTCTTCTTGAAACACAAAGACCTCCGACTGAATTGTCGTCTTGAGAGGCTGGCCACTTTCTGATCTGCGGCTGAAGAGCGGTCTCGAACTGGTCGACCCAGGAGGCTCAGGTAGGAAGATATTTGCCTTTTTTCTGTTTTAGATCAGGGACTAGGTTACAGTAAATGTCATTGTCAGAGATTTGTTATACAGATCAGGGACAAAAGGAAATTACTGTATATTTTGTCAGAGATCAGGGAAACAGAATAAGGTAGGCAGTTATTCTAGATAAACTGTGTAAGGAACTGAAATACCACGTGGTGAAAAGGGTTACGTAACATTTTCTTTTAGAATGGGAAATCAGTGCACTAAAAAATCGCGAGATCCGCCCCTAACTGATGACGCAAAATATATGCAATTACAACGGACTGATAATGTAAGGTATTATACAAAATGGGTTAATAAATACGGATTTGACGGAACTTTTAAAACAGCTTAAATCTGATGCAGGAGGTCAGGTAAAGAAACAACAGAGATTAGGCATTCCTCAGGCACACAGGTGGATTGAGGAAGTAAACTGAAGGGAACAAAAAACTAAAAATGCAAAAACATTATTTTTAGACAAAGAGGATAATAATACAGTAATAGCGACGGCCCCTCCCTCCGCCTCAATGCCTTTCTCAGGATATGAAGCAGGAGGACAAGCTGGTCCACCTCCACGTTATCCTGAAGTTACAAGAGTACTAAAACCATTTGTTAGAGATCCTATTGAAACTAGGTCCCGGACACGTAAAACACTTGGGGACACAGACTTATATCAAATAAGGAGAAACACACTAGAAGAGAGTGAGGAAGAAATCTGTCCACTAATCGAGGTACCAAATCCTCAGGCAGGACAGGAAGGGCAGGACCCAACTCTTCTAGTATATAGACCATGGACACTGGAAGATATTCGGAAAGCTACAGAGGGAATCCATCATCCAAAAATCAATTACACAAAGTTTTTACAAGATTTGCAAGGTATGAGATTAAGTTACCACTTGAATGGGGAAGAAGTAGAAAAGGTAGTTAGACAGATTGTGGGTCCAGACTGGCACATGATTTGTGGCACCTGGAATCCTCGTAATGCAGAGCTTAAACCACTCCCACATAGTGACGCAGAATTATACAACAGAGTGAAAGGTCTTACAGACCGAATTTCTGAAAAATGGAAACCTAGAGCAGATTGGACTTGCATTAATCAATGCATACAGCAAGAGAATGAAACTGTAGATGGGTATTATGGTAGATTATTGGAATGTTTCAATAACCATAGTGGTATGGCTATTCCTGAAAATCAGACACATGATACCTCGTATGAACAGCAACTGAAAAATGCGTTTTTGAAAGGTTGCATTGCACCTATCAGTAGCTTTATTACAAAGCATATGATAGATCACCGAACAAGTAGGCTACAAGCTTTACTTGAATATGCCAGACATGCTGAAAGACACTTTAATATAAAAAGAAAAAGAAGACACAGGTCTTCACAGCTGAAGATGGAGCAGAGGTCTTTGTAGTACAGTCAGGTAAAAAGGGTAAGAAAAATACCCAGGGGAAATAGACAATCTGACAAAAGGTCAGAAGATTTTGAAGAAAGAAAAAAGAAAGGTGAGTGCTTTAAGTGCGGTAAGAAAGGACATTTAGCAAGGGACTGCGGGCTAAATA
Organism: Protopterus annectens; assembly: GCF_019279795.1. NCBI lineage: Eukaryota > Metazoa > Chordata > Ceratodontiformes > Protopteridae > Protopterus > Protopterus annectens. Next base: position 964,028,074 of record NC_056730.1, on the reverse strand, counting down.
AAAAGGCGACTACAGAAAATAAAGGTGATTAGGACTGACTATATGATAGTGATGAAAATCAGAAATCATCAGAGAAGGAAAACAAACAAAGGGCAAACGTAAATATAGTGGAAGGAACAGAGGAAGTGCAAGCAGATGTAGAGGATGAAGAAAGTGAAATTTTAGATTTGGCATTACTGAGCTTGGAGCTCTATTTGGCAGACACAAAACCGGAAGTTACACTTCTGGTGGAAGGAAGGGAAGTGAAATTCTTGTGTGACTCAGGAGCGTCACGAACTTTGATACATCCTTCAAAGTTACCAGAAAATTCCGAATCACCTGACTATATATTAGTAAAAGCAGCAAATCGACAGCTATACAGGGAGCCACTCTCCCATGATATAGCAATAACTGACCCTGTTTCAGGTATGACTCAGAAAAGTAAAATTGTAGTTTCTGCAGTGTCCAGTAAACTTACTGGGAAGAGATCTTATGCAGATATTTGGCATAGTGGTAGTTCCCACTATGCAGGGTATGGAAGCACAAAGACAAATGGATACTTTTGTGCTGCGAACGGAGGGTGAAACATTTTACTGGTACAGCCAGGACCTAGTTAAGACTGGTCCAGGGGCAGTAACTGAAGAACTGATGAATGTAGTCATCAGTAAGGCCCCCTCCCTTGACACTGATCAACAGCATTTGTTACATTGTACTCTATACTACTGTAGCATGTAAGGACCTGATAAAGAATATGAGCAAGAGTTGTTCAAAAATCCTGCTAACAGATTAGTATTACGAACCTTGTCTTGGGATACTGAGGGAAACAGTGTGGTAAGCTGTTCACTACCTCAGGAATTCATGACACTGTACAAATCTAATAGACTACCACATGTCAGCCTGACAAAGAATAAGGATGTGAGATGGGCAGACTTAGGAGAAAAAGTAACAAGATGGGAAAAACAAACTGATTTAGAATTATCAGAACAGGGAATACAAAAACAGAAATTGAATTGGCTAACACAGACACATCCAGCTGTACACTTACAAACTAGTGAAGACAGCTGATTAGCATTCTTATTAGAAGAAGAAGAAAAAGCCTTGTGTGACATACCAGATATTCTTTGGTCAACAGGTAAATCAGATGTAGGACTTATTCAAACAGCAGGACCAGTAACTATTACACCAAAATCAGCATTTAGACCACAAAAGACAATACCCTTGAGGAAAGATGCAGAGCAAGGAATTAAGCCTATAATAGCAGCATTACTCAAGGAAGGAGTACTGGTAGAATCTCTTGATTCACCATGTAACACCCCTCTATTTCCTGTTAAAAAAGCAAACGGGAATGGCGGATGGTACAGGATTTACAAGCTGTAAACAATGCAATAATACCCAGAGCACCTACGGTGCCAGACCCACACACCTTGTTGAATGATTTGAAACCACAACAAAAATATTTTACTGTGGTAGATATAAGCAATGCTTTCTTTTCAATACCTATACATCCTGATAGCCAGTATTGGTTTGCATTTACATTTCAGGGTAAAAGATATACCTATACCGGCTACCGAGGGATATTGTGAAAGTCCAACGATATTTGCACAAGAAATGGCAAGCAACCTGGCAGGGTTTACTCCACCAGGAGGTAGTCAGATTCTACTTTATGTAGATGACATCTTGCTAGCAGCCCCTACCCAGCATCAATGCAGGGAGGATACGATAGCATTATTGAAATTTTAGCAGCACAAGGACACAAAGTAAACAAAAGTAAGTTACAACTTTGGAGAAAACAGGTTAGATACCTAGGATATGTAATATCCAATGAAGGTAGAATATTAGACGAAGACAGAAAAACAGCGATTTTACAGGCACCCAAACCAGCAACCAAGAAGGAAATGATGTCCTTCTTGGGAACGACTAATTTTTGTCGAAGCTGGATATCAAACTATGCTTTAGAATCTGCTCCACTGGCTGATTTAATATATAAAACACCAATGGCAGCACAAGATGTATTACAATGGACACCTGAAGCAGAAACAGCTTTCTGCAGACTAAAACAATTGATAGCTTCATCACTAGTTTTAGGACTTCCAAATTACCACAAAAGATTTTTTCAGACCGTAGATTGTAAACAGGGATACATGACGTCAGTTTTGACGCAACAGCATGGGGATAAGCAACGCCCCATAGCTTACTATTCATCACAGTTAGATCCAGTGGCACGATCATTGCCTCACTGTGTGCAAGCAGTAGTCGCAGCTGCAATGGCAGTACAGGCTTCGGCCTCAGTGGTGTTGTTCCACCCTCTCACATTGAGAGTGCCTCATACAGTCGCGATAATTTTACTGCAAGAGAAAATAGCATATCTATCTCCTGCTAGACATCTTTCATGTATGACCATACTGCTGAGCCAACCTCATATGGTAATTGAACGTTGTACAACATTAAATCCATCAACGTTACTTCCAACTCCTGTGGATGGCACACCGCACAGTTGCCTGCAGGAAATTGAGCAAATAACTTTGCCCAGACAAGACCTTACTGATATGCCCTTGGATGATGCCGAGGTGACATTTTATGTGGACGGTTCATGCAGAAAGGGTCCTACAGGGAAAAATCTAGTAGGGTATGCAGTAGTCACAGATACAGAGATTTTAGAAGCCCAACCCCTACAGCATAACCTGTCTGCTCAAGCAGCAGAATTGATAGCCTTAACACGGGCTTGTACTCTAGCAAAAGATAAATGTGTGAACATATATACTGATAGTCAGTATGCTTTCTCTACAGTGCATGTTTTTGCACAACAATGGAAAAATAGGGAATGATAACATCTACTGGCAAACCGATTAATCATGCAACTTATTTTGAACTTGTTAGATTCCATTCAGTTACCTACTAAAGTAGCTATTTGTAAATGTTTAGCTCATACAAAACAACAGGATGCAATTTCAAAAGGAAATGCAAAAGCTGATGCAGCTGCAAAGCAAGCAGCCTCAGACTCAGAAACTTTACTTTTAACCGAGGAATTACAACCCTCTGAGATTTTGGATTTAGAAATGTTAAAAACGATGCAGACATTAATTACAAAAGCTGAGAAACAGAAATGGGAGAAATGAGGTGCAATCCTCGAAAATGGACTGTATATCTCCAAAGAGAAAAAAACAATATTGCCATCTAATTTATTTAGATATGCAGCTTTGTTGAGCCATGGGCAGTGCCCTGTCTCAACAGGGGGGATGGTACAGTTAGTAAATCGAATATTCCAAACATATGGATTCACAAACTTTACACAAAAATTTTGTGCAGCATGCCATGTCTGTAATAAACATCATGCACAAGGAGCATTCAAACCCAAGCAAGGGAGTTTTCCTATATCACCATATCCGTTCCATACTATCTGTATGGATTTCATAGAACTGAACAAATGTGAAGGGAAAAATACTGTTTAGTAATTATAGACATGTTTTCCAAATGTGTAGAAGCTTTTCCAACTAAAAATCCGGATGCAGCAACAGTGGCAAAGGCCCTAATAAAAGAAATAATTCCTAGATTTGGCATACCGGAAAGAATCTATAGCGACAATGGGACACATTTTGTGAATCAGACGATTCACCAACTTGGGAGATTCTTTGGGATCTCCTTGAAGAATCATTGTGCTTACCACCCACAGTCTGCAGGACTGGTGGAAAGATACAATGGAATTTTAAAAAGCAAGTTGAGAAAATTAATAGATGATACACAGAAGAATTGGATTTGCTGTTTGCCTTTGGCACTACTGAGCATGAGAACAGTTCCAAATGTAAAGGGTTTGACCCCCTTTGAAGTGATATTTGGAAGGGCATATTATGTGCCACAGTGGAAAGCTCTCATGCCTGCGGAACTAGAGGCTGACAGCTCATTAGCTAATTATATGAGGAAACTGTTAACAAATAAAACTGTTTTGCAGTTGAACTCTTTTTCAGATAAAAGACAGACCAGATCGTTGGAAGCAGTGCTGACCCCAGGGTCCTGGGTGTGGTTGAAGGTCACGAAGAGGAAGAATTGGGCGAGTCCAAAGTGGGAAGGACCATACCAGGTACTGTTGGCGACACCTACTGCAGTCAAAGTTGCTGAGAGGTTGTCCTGGGTCCACCTGACGCACTGTAAACCGGTAAAGAATTTTCAGCTTGATAAACATTTTGTGACTGACACACAGCAAAGGCAGGATGACCAAGAGTGAGATGAGTAAAAATACAGATAAACCCCAAAGATATTGTTTAATCATCTTGCTAACTATGCATTTATTGAATATGATTGCGATGACTTTCCTTTTGTTGTGGTTCTTCCTACATATAAGCACACAAGTGAAAGTGGAGAAACGTGATGAACTGCCTATAGACTGGCATCCAAACTTTAACACATACCTAGCTATGAAGTGTGCATATGTAGAGACTATGAACATTTCAAATTGCTGGGTTTGTACTGCCATACCAACAGCATATGGAGGACTGTTGATGTCCGCTGTCCCCTTGGGGATAAATGAGACTTGGGAAAATTTACTTTTTGATACAGGTTCTGTAAGATCACAGGACAAAATTACATTGTATTTGCCTATTACACAGAGGGGAATTGTATGTTTCTATAAGAATGATACACTCCAAGTGGGTTGGAGTAACTGTAACATAACTATATCTTATAAATGCTATATTAAAACTAAAGACAAAAGCACTATTTGTAACGCAAATTATGATTCATATTTGAGCTTAATGAAAACAACATTAAGTGAAGTGCAGATAAATCCTGTCTTGCATAAACAATTGTCTGTTATAGACAAGAAAATGTTTCATTCAGAATTAACCCACATCAGTACCAAAGTAGAAAACTGTTATTTTATTTGTGGAAAAAAAGCATACAAATGGCTACCTGAGAATTGGTCTGGCAGTTGTTTTTTGGGTTATCTGGTTCCAGCTATAAGGCATACTGCAGAATTACCTCTAGGTAAGATACAAAATGTAAGAGATGTAGCCCGAAAACCTGAAGATCCAATCGGGAAACCTGTAAATCCAATGGGAAAGATTGAAGCTGGTTGGAAGAACCATCATTCCGTGAAAGATAAAGAAAAATTGACTCATATGGACTTGAGTGGCAGTGTTATATCCTGGGCTGGAATATTTCCAGCATATGGAGCAGTCAAATCGATCTGGGAGTTGAGAAAACTGTCGAAGCTTCTCGAAGTAATGAGTAACGCAACTTTTTCTGCTCTCGAACTAGTGACTGACGAACTGAATGCAATGGGAACTGTTGTGCTACAAAATCGAATGGCTCTTGACTTCACCCTAGTGGCAAGAGGTGGTACTTGCGCGCTTATCAAAGAAGAATGCTGTGCGTTCATACCAGACAATCGACATGAGATTAATGATCACCTAGAGGTAATACAGCAGGTATTGGCCATGACTGAACCAGGCCCAAACCCACTGACGAACTTTTTCCAGAGTCTGTTTGGTGGGTGGGGTTCTATCCTAATGAATATTTTGATTGCTATTTGTGTTGGTCTGCTCCTATTAGGAGCATGTGTTTGTTGTGGGATCCCCTGTATGAAAAGATTAGTCAAAGATTTTGTTGATATATCTGTAACTGAAACTTTGTACCAAGACATTGAATTGGAACTATTGATTCCAGACGAAACTTTTTCCGAAATATAAACTAAATGACTTGCCTAGTTGAAAGTCCTTAAAGGAGAAGGCTAGGGGATGATATAACATTGTTTATGTTTCTGAATAGAATAAAAAGTATTAAAAGGGAGGAAAACGTTAGAAAAATATGTATTTGAACATGTATAAAGTGCTAGTTTTAAAGCAAATAGTATATAATGCATTTTATTCTATTTACAATATGGCAATAAGAATGATTTTACATGTAATTGCTTGAAGCTTTGGAGCTGCAGTGTGTTTGAACTCTGACCCTGGCAGTAGCCAGCTCAGCAAGCTTATGTTTTTCACTAATGATTATCTGCTGGGTCAGGAAATTAAATGTATAAAGCATTGAAAATTCTTCTTCCTTCCTCCCTCTGAGATAATTGGCCTTGTAAATATTATCAAAGATAAGGCACAGCTGCTAAAGTAAAGTTGCAAGAAGAACAAAGAAGTATATTACAAGACTGAACTGACTATTGTATTCGAGCAAGCCTGAAACCTTGAAGGAGTAACATTTACAGAAAGACATTATAACGAACCAGGTGCTTTGCAAGGCTGTATTATTCCCATGGGAAAACTTTTAAAATGTATAACATCAGCTTTTTCTTATGAATAGAATATTGTAGACCATAGTGATGTAGGTGCCCTGTGACTAACCACGTCAGTAAGGTGGGCACAGCTTGAATGTAAGACTATATAAAATTGTGTATTTCCTGCATCATGTCAGACAAAACTCTGTACTTGTATGGTTTTTTGCCTCCTGGTGTACACTAGTAAACTTTTGCATCTGAGCCTCCTGTGTTGTTATCATTTGTTTTTATTTAACAGTAACCTACTATCCTTTGCCCATTGTGACCCCATATTGTCAACTGATCTACAGATATCCTGCAGAAACAGATTGCTATCTGTAGGTGTAGAATACAAAAGTCTGCACTGGAGTACAACCTACCTGGAATGGATTCACACATTCAATGCAGAAGGTCATACTGGGCATGCTCCCACACATACAGAAATGAAGCCCATGTCTGACAACAGAATAATAAAAGGTCATACTGAGCATGCTCCCACACTTTGAAATTAAGCCCATATCTGGCAACAACAGTGGATTATACATATCTGACAGTCGCAGATGTTTGTGCACACATTCCACATTGCACACCAGTCATGTTTTGCACACACATCGGATAGGAATACACACATATATCCAAGGACAACACACTATAATAGGCCAAACTTACACATACATAGATGTGTGGAAGAGAGTGACAGACAGTGACAAAGAACCTCCCATCATGAGGCCTGTCTCACCCAGCACACATCCAATTGGCTATAACCACATGATGTGCAAATGTCAATCACTGTAGACATTTCCCTCTGGTATCCCTCAGCACTATAGTGTCTGTGGTGCTTTTGATAACTGTGTAAAATGACTGTACAAGTCATTATTCATCTAGCAGTTGTATACATGTACCTGTTAAATGTAAACCTGTGTGTGACTGAGTGTTGTATGTGTGCTTCCAGATAAATGGTTTATGGCCCATTCACACACACTGCACTCCCCATTGCCCTACTTTGGCAAACCTGCTGATGTCATTCACCTTGAAATACACCCTTAGGAAATGAGTAGCACTATAAGCTCTGTGGCGTGTGCTGTAACTGCGTAATGCTATAGTGTGATATACTAGTTCGGTGTGTGTGTGCGCATGTGTGTGTGTGTGTGTGTGTGTGTGTGTGTGTGTGTCGTTCGGCTTTTCCCGGTTAGGGGTCGCCACAGTGGAACTCCGTTCCGCTAATGATTGGCAGTAGATTTTTACGTACTGGCTTGCCGGGCCTAACGCACAACCTTCAACGAAGGAACACCCATTCACGCATGTCGCCACACAGAAGACGCTCTAACTGAGAATTGAACGGGCAACATCTAACTGTGAGGCAACAACGCTACCGCAGCACCACCACCGCAGTTGTGTGATATACTAGTTCGGTAGGAGTTCTAATTCCAGATATGGAGACTGTGTGTGCGTGTAGGGATCAATACTTTTGTAGCCATTCACAGTCACTACACTCCTCATTGCCCTACTTTGGCAAGCCTGCTGATGTCATTCACCTTGAAATACACCTTTGGTGAAAAAGTAGCTCTATAAGCTCTGTGGCGTGTGCTATAACTGCGTAATGTTATAGTGAGATGTGCTAGTTAAGTAGGAGTTTTAATCCCAGACATGGCAAATGTGAGACTGTATGTGTAGGGATCGATGCTTTTGTGGTCATTTACAGTCACTAGGCACTCCTAAAAATAGAGAACATCAATATCTGTGCATTTACAGAGACCTGGTTCAAGGCTCCAGAGAGCACCCCTGCAATACCAGGCTACACCTCTTACCAGACCTTTTGGTCACCATACCAGGACTGAAACACTAAAGGTAGAAGAGTGTCCATATTCACCAAGGATATTCACATCACTGGGCTAGTTGCCCAACACAATGCATCTGAAATTCTCCAGGTGCAACTAACACTAGGTAAGACTGCAATCCAAATTGTATAGCTTGCTACAGATCCCCCACCATGCCCCAAGATTCTCACTGCACCTTTCTAAACATACTGGAAAATATTAAGATACAACCAAACACCCTAATACTGAGTGATTTCAATTACCCTGCCATTAACTGGGAAAACTACTCGTGTACCAACACCTTGGCCCAACGGTTCTTGGAATTCATAATTTCCAATGCCCTGGATCAACTAATCCATAGTCCCATCAGGGGCTCCAATATCCTTGACCTGGTCATTACCAACATGGGAAATCAATGCTCCACACCTATGTTCACTTCCTCGGTGGTCAGGTCTGACCAAAAGCTAATCACCCCTGACATCCACATCCCTCCCCCACTGCACAGTAAGGAAACCTCTATAAAAAAACTTCTCCAAAGCCAACTTCATGCTACACAAGTCAGAAGTAACAAACATCATGACACCCATGCAAATGGGAACTGAAAGGTTGACTGCTGAATCCTACACTAAGGTAGTGTATGAGCACATCCACTCATGCATAAATTGTGCCATCCCAAATAGAACCAAGATGCTCTCCTCCAAGAAAAGGAAGCCAATCTGGTGGTCCCCTGCCATAAACAAACTTTACAACAAAAAGAAGAAACTGTTGCAGAAAAGAGGAGAATCCCAGGATGCAAAAAAACTCCCTTACCAGCCTTAGTAAGAGGCTGAGATCCCTCATAAAATCCTCCAAAGCTAGTTACAAAAATAATATAGCCAAAGATTCCAAAGACAACCGCAAGCCGTTCTATAGCTATGTCAGGAATCTAAATGGCAATGCTCAGATCTGCTCAGAGCTACAACAGAATGGCATTAAATATACTGATCCCAAGGATATTGCCAATATCCTGGCAGATCGATTCAGTGCCAATTGCACCCCCCTCTCTCCCCCTAAAGGGCCCATCTCAATACCAAAAGATTGCCAGATTCCGGTAATAATGGCCACACAGATAAAAAACACACTCTCCAAAGCTAAGAATACAGCATCCATGGGACCAGACAGCATCCTGGGCTGTGTACTACATGAACTACAAAATGAACTGGCACCTCACCTAAGTGTTATGTTTAATCATAGCCTCACCTCAGGCTTTGTGCCCACTGAGAGGTGCACAGCTACAGTGTTCCCACTCCACAAGGGGAGATTCACCTTGGATCCTGGGAACTACTGCCCCATCAGTCTGACAAGCCTGTCTTTCTAGTTGCCCACCTCTTATGTTAATCTGACCATATATCTCATTTCTCTCTACTTTCACTGGCTTATGTGAGTAATCACAAAATTATCATTTTTGAAATCCCACCCCTTCAATTATTTAAATTTATTGGCCATCCTACAGTATTTCATAGTACCAAAATACAAAAGTGACCACCCCTTTCAATCCATCTTGCTGTTTTAAAAATAGTAACTCTCCACTAAACCTTAACTTTTTAAACAGGTAAAACTCAAGTTACCTACTTTCACATCTAACTTCTCTAGTACACACTGCAGAGTGCATTCTTTTCAATATTACCTTTAAGCATCCCTGTGACTAGCACTTTTTCTAATACCTGCTGGAAAGCACTAGGAAGCCTTAAACTCATACAAACACTGAACTCTCCTTGTTAACAAGGAGAAATTAATAGTAGGCACTAAACAGCCTATAATTGCAAAGTACCTTGCTAAGGAAACAGCTCCTATACTTTACAAAGAAAAAAAAAGCCCCAAACCAGGCATGTCCAAGGGTCAGCTTCCGGTGATTTCTCCTGTCCACCTGGTGAATCTGGGCATACTGGGGCAATGCAGCAATTGCCTCATGTACACAGACAACCCTCTCCTCCTACCACCCAACACTACAACCTGTGAGAGATGCACTTACATAGCCAAAATGGAAGCAAAGCTCTCTCCACCCAAGATTGTGCTAAACAGTCAAGAGGAGAAGGTTAACACCCACACTACACCTCAAGCAACACATAGCCCTTCTAAACCCACACCACCAACACCCACATATAGCAACACTAAATCCACATATGCAGAGGACCTTAACTGTAACCTGCCCAAGCAACAAAGACCTCTGAAGCTGAAACGCAAACAAACACCAGTCACAACCAATGTGTCACATAGTTCACAACACCAGTGTGCCACCCAGCAACAGCCCCTAAGGCAAGACAATGTACCTAACACTTTAGTCATAGGTGACTCTATAGTCCAGCACACTGATGTCCCTCTCACCAGGTTGAATAAGGAGAAAATTACAGTCAGCTGCCTGTCGGGTGCCAGGATCCGCCACATAACGCATGCACTCAAGTCACTCCACAACAAGTACAAATATGACTCTGTCATTGTCCATGTTGGAGTGAATGACTTGAGACGTACCTCCCTGGACTACATGAAAAGAGACATGGAAGAGCTCTCGGATCATGTGGTCCAGGCAGGTATGACCCTAGCCCTGAGTAGATCCTGCCTTCGCCCAGAATGATACCACAATATAAGGATAAAATGATTGACTTCAACAATTGGCTAAGCTTATGGTGTCATTCAAAGGGGATCCAGTATCTGTCTGCCTGGGATGACATGATTGACAGACCATGATGCTTTGCCAGAGATGGTCTGCACCTGTCGCCCCTGGGATTCAGGTTACTGGCTAAGGCTCTTGCCACCCCTATAGTGCCTTTTTTAGGCAAACTTCAAAGGACAAAACCACCACCGTAACAGGTACAAGCATGCAAAATCTGAAGGTAATGCTACTCAATGCTAGACGTCTAAACCTCAAAATGCACTCTCTTGAGGCACTCCTAAAAATGGAGAACATCGATATCTGTGCAGTAACTGAGACCTGGTTCAAGGCTCCAGAGAGCACCCTGCACTACCGGGGTACAACTCTTACCACACTTTTCGCCACCAAACCAGGACCGAAACACTAAAGGTGGAGGAGTGTCAATATTCACCAAGGATATTCACACCACCAGGCTAGATGGCCAACACAATGTGTCTGAAATTCTCCAAGTGCAACTAACACTAGGTAAGACTGCAATCCAAACTGTAGCTTGCTACAGATCCCCCACCATACCCCAAGATTCTCACTACACCTTTGTAAACATACTGGAAAATATTAAGATAGAACCAAACACCCTAATACTGGGTGATTTTAACTACCCTGCCATTAACTGGGAAAACTACTCATGTCCCAACACCTTTGCACAACGGTTCTTGGAATTCATAAATTCCAACGCCCTGGATCAACTAATCCATAGTCCCACCAGGGGCTCCAATATCCTAGACCTGGTCATTACCAACATGGGAAATCAATGCTCCATACCTATGGTCATCCCCTCGTTAGTCAGGTCTGATCATAAGCTAATCACCCTTAACATCCACATCCCACCCCCACCCCCAGTAAAGAAACCACCATAAAAACTTCTCCAAAGCCAACTTCATGCTACTCAAGTCAGAAGTGACAAACTTCATGACACCCATGCAGACGGGAACTGAAAGTTCAACTGCTGAATCCTATACTAAGGCACTGTATGAGCACATCCACTCATGCATGAATCGTGCCATCCCAAATAGAACCAAAATGCTCTCATCCAAAAAAAGGAAGCCAATCTGGTGGTCCCCTGCCATAAACAAACTTTACCACAAAAGGAAGAAACTTTTGCAGAAAAGTGGAAAATCCCAGGATGCAAAAAACACCCTTACTAGCCTCAGTAAGAAACTGAGATGCCTCATAAAATCCTCCAAAGCTAGTTACGAAAATAAAATTGCCAAAGATTCCAAAGACAACCACAAAGCATTCTATAACTATGTCAAGAATCTAAATGGCAATGCTCAGATCTGCTCTGAGCTAAAACAGAATGGCATTAAATATACTGATCTGAAGGATATTGCCAATATCCTGGCAGATCGATTCAGTGCCAACTTCACCCCTCTCTCACCCCTAAATGGCCCATCTCAATACCGGAAGATTGCCAAATTCCAGTAATAACGGCCACACAGGTACAAAAGCACTCTCTAAAGCCAAGAATACAGCATCCATGGGACCAGATGACATCCCAGGCTGTGTACTACATGAACTACAATATGAACTGGCACCTCACCTAAGTGTCATGTTTAATCATAGCCTCACCTCAGGTTTCATGCCCACTGAGTGGCAGAGCTACAGTTATCCCAATCCACAAGGGGATCCACCTTGGATCCCGGAAACTACCATCCCATCAGTCTGACAAGCCTTATCTGCAAGGCCATGGAGCGTATTATCATGGAACTTATAAACAAAGACATTGGCAACCTTCAAACACTGGACCCCACCCAGTTTGGGTTTGTGAAGGGCCGATCTTGTCTCCTGAACCTGATTGACTTCTTTGAATCAGTCTCCAGAGCCATGGACAAGGGTAAGGTGGTCCACACAGCCTATCTAGACCTTGCCAAGGCCTTTGACACCATCCCCACTCTGGAATCATAGATAAACTTACTAAGTTGGGCATTAATCCCTATGTCACCCAATGGGTTGCTAAATGGCTTACTGATAGAACCCACACTGTAAAAGTAGCCGACTCCAAATCCAGCTCCAGACAAGTGACAAGTGGAGTACCTCAGGGTTCAGTCCTGGGGCCGCTCTTGTTTGGCATCTACTTCTCTGAAGTACAGGTCAACACTAAGGGACTCTGGCTAACAAAGTTTGCAGATGACTGCAAACTGGGAGCCATTATTGAATCCCAAATGATGTGGATACTCTACAAAAGGGTCTTACAGAAACAGATGCTTGGTGCCAGAGCCATGGGCTCAAGCTCAATGCCAAGAAATGTATTGTTATCCCTTTGGGAAAAACATGTATCCATGAATTACCATATAGGTGGCAGTACACTAAACACAGAAAGTGTGATAAGAGACTTAGGGACACAGGTGGACAGTGGTCTCACCTTCAATAACCACATCGCCACAACAGTCAGGAAATCCTTCTATGTGGCACACCTCATCACGAAGGGCTTTTCATCCAGAAAAAGGAGGTCATTGTCCCACTGTACTCATCCCTCATTAGACCCATTATAGAATGCAATGCCCCATTTGGTATGTACCTCAAGACATCTGCAACAACTGGAAAGGCCTCAGAAATACCTCACTAAAAGAATCACAGGCCTAAAGCAGATGCCCTATGCTGACCACCTTAAAAACTCCAGCTATACTCTGTCGCATATCGTCTACTCAGAGGCGATCTCTGCTTAACATACAAGGCCATGTCAAACCCAGAGCTGTTGGACATGCTACACTTAAAGAAATCCCAATCCCTCAGAGCTACACGCTCCAGGGATCTAAACCTTGTCATCACAATAAACAAAACATGCTGGAGGGATAGGTTCCTGACCCAGAGACTCCCCAGACTCTGGAATAGATTGCCCATACATGTAAAGCAGAGTGCCTCTTTGGACCTCTTCAAGAGGAACCTTGACGATTGGATGGAAGAAAGGAAATTCACCCCAGGGATCACGTCAGTCACCCTGCTAGACAGGGGTCCAGGAAAGTAAATAATGTGGGAAGAAATAGCCAGGGAATTGTTATGGCTAGGCTTGTATAGGCCCTAGGGCTGATAGCCTAGTACCAACCTATGAACCTATGAACCTATGAATCTGCAAGGCCATGGAATGCATTATCATGGAACTTATAAACAAAGACATTGGCAAACTTCAAACATTGGATCCCACCCAGTTTGGGTTCATGAAGGGCCAATCTTGTCACCTGAACCTGAATGACGTCTTCAAATCAGTCTCCAGAGCTGTGGACGAGGGTAAGGTGGTCCACACAGCCTATTCTGACATCACCAAGGCCTTTGACACCATCACCCACTCTGGAATCAAAGATAAACATACTAAGCTGGGCATTAATCCCTACATCACTCAATGGGTTGCCAACTGGCTTACTGACAGAACCCACACTGTAAAAGTAGCTGACTCCAAATCCAGCTCCAGACAAGGGACAAATGGAGTACCTCAGGGTTCAGCCCTGAGACCGCTCTTGTTTGGCATCTGGAAGTACAGGCCAACACTAAGGGACTCTGGCTAACAAAGGTCTCAGACGATTGCAAACTGGGAGCCATTATTGAATCCCCAAATGATATGGATATTCTACAAAAGGGCCTTACAGAAACAGATGCTTGATGCCAGAGCCATGGGCTCAAGCTCAATGCCAAGAAATATATAGTTATCCCCTTTGGGAAGAAACATGTACCCATGAATTACCACATAGGTGGCAATACACTAAACACTGAAAGTGTGATAATAGACTTAGGGACACAGGTGGACAGTGGTCTCACCTTTGATAACCAAATCACCACAACAGTCAGGAAATCTTCCTATGTGGCACACTTCATCATTAAAGGCTTTTCATCCAGAAAAAAGGAGGTCATTGTCCCACTGTACTAATCTCTCAGTAGGCCCATTATAGAATACAATGCCCCATTTGGTATGTACCTCTCAAGACATCTGCAACAACTAGAAAGGCTGTAGAAATGCCTCACTAAAAGAATCACAGACCTAAAGCAGATGGCCTATGCTGACCATTTAAAAATCATCCAGCTATACTCTGTCACATATCGTCTACTCAGAGGCAATCTCTGCTTAAAAAACAACATCATGTTAAACCCAGAGTTGTTTGACATGCTACACTTAAAGAAATCCCAATCCCTCAGAGCTACATGCTCCAGGGATCTAAACCTTGTCATCAGAATGAACAAAACATACTGGAGGGATGGGTTCCTGACCCAGAGACTCCCCAGACTCTGGAACAGACTGCCCATACATGTCAAGCAGAGTGCCTCTTTGGCCCTCTTCAAAAGGAACCTAGACAATTGGATGGGAGATAGGAAATTCATCATGGGGATCACGTCAGTTGCCCTGCTAGACAGGAGTCCAGGGAAATAAATATTGTGGGAAGAAATATCCAGGGAACTGTTATGGCTAGGCTTATAAGCCCTAGGGCCGATAGCCTAGTACCAACATATGAACCTAGGAACCTATGAACTACACTTCATTTATACCTGCAATACTTACATGTACTGTACTTTTTGTGTTATATTCTTCTTTTAAAGGAATCTAGCTGTGCCCCCCCCCCACCCCAACTATATATACCAACTTCAGGGTTGCACGACATTGGGGAGGGGGACAAATCCCTGTTATTTGCCTTGAATATTGGTTTTCGTTCAAATGAAATTTTGATCAAATGGGTTTAGGTCAAATGGTCTTTCGATCAAATGAAGTAGACCCATATATATATATATATATATATATATATATATATATATATATATATATATATATATATATATATGTGGATTCCCTGTGTTAAACCAGCAGCTCGGAAGATCGACACTCAAAACACTGACGCCAGAAGAACGACGAAGCAGATGACCAACAAATTGTAATCCCGACAGAGAGAACACCGACAGGGGTAACTTGTGAGCGCAATCCAGTAAGTGTGCAATAGTGAGGGACTTAGGGTTAGGGTGTGGGTAAGGTAAGTGTGCGATAGTGAGGGACTTTGGGTTAGGGTGCGGGTAAGGTTAGTGTGCAATAGTGAGGGACTTAGGATTAGGGTGCGGGTAAGGTAAGTGTGCGACAGTGAAGGACTTAGGTTTAAGGAGCGAGTAAGGTGAGTGTGCGACAGTTACGGACCTTAGAGTTAGGGACCGGGTAAGGTGAGTGTGCGATAGTTACGAACCTTAGGGTTAGGGTTTGGGTTAAGGTTAGTGCATAGATAGTTTTGTGTAAGGTGTATTGTAGGTTTTTAGGTTGTTGGTGTGCTTGTGTTTTGTGTGTGTTGTGTGTAACAATGACCTTTTTGTTTTGTTCAGTGTCGGGATTGTGGTTGTCTGGCATCTGATCTTTCGTGTTTTTGAGGTTTCGTTCTTCTGGCGTCGGTGTTTTGAGTGTCGAGTGTCGATCTTCCGAGCTGTCGGTGTAATGTAGGGAACATATATATATATATATATATATATATATATATATATATATATATATATATATATATATAGGTCTACTTTAAAACACTGACATGCAAAACACAGACGACGAGAACACTGAGACCGGAATATTGACAACTGAGATGACCGACAGTTTAAAAGCACGAAACTTCACATGCCCGACAAACCACAATCCTGACAATCAACAAAACAAAACAAATACATTTTCTGAAAAACACACACACAACACAAGCACAACAAAAAACTTACAAACCTACACTAAACCTTACATACACAACTATCTATGCACTAACCTTAACCCAAACCCTAACCCTAAGGTCCGTCACTATCGCACACTCACCTAACCCATGCCCTAACCCTAACTCACTTAACCAGCCCCAACCCTAAAGTCTGTCACTATCGCACACTTACCTTAACATGTCGGTGTTCTCAGCATCGGGCTTTTAAACTGTCGATCATCTCAGTTGTCTGTTGACCATGAAAATCAAAGCTCAGCTCTATCCAAAAACACCACTTAAAAAAAAGTGCTTTCACTGAAAAGCTTTTTCACATTAAAAAAATAAAAAAAAAAAAAAAGCAGTTTACAAGCCCCCCAAGCCCCCTGCCCCCCACCCCCAAATCCCCCACTCCCATCCCCCCCACTCCCCTATTCTACTACAGTGAAAAGAGTTAGGGAATTTTCCACATTCCATCACCATACCACAACAGCACACAACAGGTACTCTATAGCATTTTATGCATTTTCTTTGGGTTTGCTTGCCATAGTATTAATGGTAAAAGATATTATGGATATATATATTATATATATATATCTAATATATATATATATATATATATATATATATATATATATATATACACATACACACACACACACACACACATATATTATATATATATATATATATATATATATATATATATTATATATATATATATATATATATATATATATATATATATATATATATATATATATATATATATATATATATATATATATATATATATATATATATATATATATATATATATATATATATATATATATATATATAAACTCCAGCTTTACTCAGTAGCATATTGGCATATTGCCTACTCCAAGGTGATCTCTGACTAACATATAAAGCTATGTCAAACCCAGTGAGCTACGCTCTAGGGACCTAAACCTTGTCACCACAATAAACAAGACACACTGGAAGGATAGATTCCTGTCCCAGAGACTTCCTATACTCTGGAACAAGCTACCCATCTATGTCAAGCAAAGTTGTTCATTAGCACTCTTCAAGAAAATTTTTGATGAGTGGATGGGAAATAGGAAATACACCCCTGGTATCACTTCTCTGTCTCTGCTGGACAGTGGCACAGGAAAATAACTTTCTTGGGTGGCATAAGCCATGGAACCTTGCTGGCTAATCTTACGTAGGCCCTTGGGCCAATAGCCTAGTACCTACCTATGAACATATATATATATATATATATATATATATATATATATATATATATATATATATATATATAAATATATATATATATATATATATATATATATATATATATATATATACATATATATATATATTATATATATATATATATATTTATATATATATATATATATATATATATATATATATATACATACATATACAGGTAGATCTATATATGACTATATGTATATATATATATATATATATATATATATATATATATATATATATATATATATATATATATATATATCCATATCCTTGTTATGTGTAAACATTATTGTTGTTTATACCTTCCCAGATGTATCACACCATATTTATCTGACATGTGCATATTTAGATATAACAGCATATGTGATTCAACAGTAATATCACTAAGTACTATGCCATTGTAGAAGTCATAGCAGTTGTTCAGTACTATTCAGTATGTGTACTGACTGATATATCAGAAAAACAACAACTTGTTTCATTGTTCTGATGGCTTAGTGGTTAACTGCTGTGACTATAATGTACATTGTTCTGGGTTCAAGACCTGCAAGGGTTGTTTATTTTGTTGCTGGGCAGAACAAGGGCTTTTGGATGCAGAGTGGTTAAGGCAGTTTTGAGCAGCTTTAAGCGGGTTCGTGCAACGGTAAGCACTGCTAACGTATGGTTAAACATATAGCTGCTTACACTGTGTAGGCCTCACTTAGTGCGCAAATGTGCTTAGAATTTATATTGCAGTAAAGCTGAAACCTGGTAAGCATGGCTCAACCCTAGTAACCAGTGCTCACATTCCAGTCTGATAAAATAGCAGAGTACTGACATCTATAATTAGTGTATTTAATGCCATGTACATAACATGCATCTATGTGCTGTCATTACAGTAGCAAGGGGTGTGAGTCTACTATCTGGGACACCTGAGTATATACGGCTTGTACAACACTCCTTTCCATTTGAATGTGTTACATACATGGGTAGTAAAAAACAAACTCCGAACTTGTAATACGTAAAAACAAAAAATCAGAAGTATACCAGGCAACACAGAATAAACTCCAAACAAATTATTAGCACTTTCATCCACTAAATTTAATTTGTGAAGAAGTTTACAAATTAAATTTAGTGGATGAAAGCGCTAATAATTTGGAGTTTATTCTGTGTTGTCTGGTATACTTCTGTTTTTTTGTTTATACATGGGTAGTATCCTAGGTCATATGCAGTCACACTGGCATGTAGTGTATCATTACTTTACTACTGTTGACAGTGCTTTTCCAAATAAGAGTAGATTGCAGATTGTAGTACTGGAACCAAACCCCCCTGCATGCAAGGATGGACTCTGAGTCCTTACTGTCATGTTTCTGGTGTATGAGCTGTGTCTCATTAAATATTTCCTACTACTGGATATTGATCTGACATGTGGAAATTAACTGTAGACTACTGTGTGCATAGCACATGTCAGTGAGGGCTGCTGTCATGTAGTAATGGCATACCTATCGGTGTCAGACATCTATCTGTCAACACATTCATCCTAGTGCATAGCCAGTTGGCTAGCTGATGTCTGTCTGTCCTCTGTACAGATGTGCAAATATCAGGTATCCATCTTGGCTACTTACAAGCAATCTATGCTTGACTGACACTGACATGTCTGCCCAGCTGTGTTATGAATGCCACAGCTAGGAATCCAAACTCTGCATGCACCACATGCCATGAATACCTAAACTACACTACCACAGTTAACAGAACATGCTTGGGTACAGGTCTGCAAGACAGACATTGACCATGTTATGTAATACATGTTGCATACATGTCAACTGGAGCACCTCACTGGCCCTCTGCAAGAGGCAACCAGATGATTGGCTGATGCATGTAACTCTCACCCTGAGGATCACTCCTGTGGTATCTGTTGATAGATGGCCTGCTGGCACATGTCAGGCGGCATGATACCACTGTACACACATCCCCTACACTTCCCACCTCTCTGTGGACAATAGCCTGGTACACACCTATGAACACCTGCACTGTTGGACCCCAGTACTGACAAATGTGTATGTGTGCATTACTGAGAATATCAGTGTCTATGTGTTTGTTAGACCTGTAGTTAAGAATACCTTGAGGCCCTTCACACCCACCACACCCCCATTGCCATAGTTAGATGTGGCTGCTGCTGTACTGGACGTTACATGTACCTTGTTACACTCTTCTCCCTAAGAGCTACCTGGGGCCTGCAGTACTAGCACAACACTGTTGGACAAATGGGTTGATAGGCATGGGATACCCACTGAGTTTTGGCAAGTGTGTCTATGTGTGCATGTGTGTATATTTGTAGGGTACAGCATTCTGAGGCCACATTCTCCTAATACAATATGCCTTGCCACACAGTATTAGGGATAGTGATGTTGCTGACCGTAGCAGAGCCATGACAATGCATCACCCTACTATACCTGTAGCATCCATCAGGACCACGAGAGCTAAAGACTTAAACCTCGGCGCAAGTATGAATAGGACATGCTGGAGGGATAGATTCATAACCCAGAGGCTTCCCATGCTTTGGAACAAGATCCCAGTTCGTATTAGGCAGAGCCCCTCACTGACTCTCTTCAAGAGAAATCTTGATGAGTGGATGGGAGATCGTAAGTTTACCCCAGGGGTCACATCTGTGTCACTGCTAGACAGGGGCACAGTAAACTAATTCTATTATATAAGGGGACCTTCATTGTGTCACTAGTAGACAGACACAGTATTCTAAATTTATTCTGTACATTTTTTGTACCATTTCATGGGGTGGCAAAAGCCACATCACTATGGCTAGGCTTACAAATGCCCCAGGGCAGATAGCCTAGTACTATACTATGAAACTATGAAACTATGTGCATTAGGTGCATATCCCTGTAGTAGCACTCTTGGGATAGACAAGGGGTTATATTGCAGTCCTGGTCAATGTGTTATAGTGGGTATGTCAGAGTGTTATCATGGGTTTCAGTGCATACAATATCCACTGTGGGGTGTGGGTGCTGGCTATATTGTCATTACGCCATGGTACCCCCGGCACATGTCCAATGTTCCACTGTATGAGGACCACTGTCACCATCAACCATACAGGTAACAGATAACACTATCTAGCCCAGTTATGCATGTGGTGTGTGCAACTTATCTGTAAGACAATGGACACACTGACAAGGTAGCTAGCACTGATAAGTCCAGGTCTCTCAGATATGTGTCTGACTGTTATGTGTTTGTCAATGTGTATATGACAGTATGTCACACTATGTATTGTCCATAAACAACCAGTACATCCCCATTACCATACTGTGCAGGCCTGGGATTGTTCTTCATGTAACATGTAACCTGAAACACACCTCATCCTAAAAGCTGGGTGGTGTGTGCAGTTAAGGCCACACACATCAATAGCACTACATACCTAGTAGGGGTTCTAGTCCCAGTGTTGCCAAGTAAGAATGTGTGTGTGTATGTAAAGGAATCTACTTCCATTTCCAGAATATACATGTCCTAGGAGGTCATCTGTCTGAGAACTGCCTGGCATATGCTAACATTTCACAGGTATCATCCTGTGGAAATACATTCCATCACAACTAGTGGCAGATGTGTAAATGCTCTCTTCCCCACTGTATAGGTGTGCAGTGATATTGGGGTTGGTATATATAGCTGGGTGTGGCTTTTGTGGACACATCCAACATCATTGCAGTTACTGTTGAGTGTACGCCCCCCACCGCTTAGCTGACCATAATACTGTAGAGTTCATGTTAACAGGTTAAGTAGTTGTCTATCATACTATCTGTGGTTCTACAGCACCTCTCACCCTCCAAAGGGTAGGGCTGTGCCACCCACACCAGCACACCTATCTCTACCAAGTTGAGGATTGCACTTCATTGGGGAAGGTGACATCTACCCTGCCGGTACCATCGTCAATGGCATTAAACTAGTGGACTGCTTATTTCCAATGTGTTGTTGTGCCTATTCTGCCTTGATAGAATTACATAGGCTACAATATGTTCCTTGCACAGGTACATCCATCCATGTGTACAGTATTCTATGTGTAGTCCATCAACACCAAAGACTCTGTGTGTGTTATACACAAATATGTGGTGTGTACCATCCAGTACACTTACCATTGTCCACTGTAGAAGAGCTGCTGACAGCAGCCATCATGCACTCACCTGTATGCACCACCCCCAGATCTATCAGCCATGTGGCACGTGCAGTAACTGTTATACAGACCTGTGATGTGTGTTCACCTGTACCCAGGATATGGCACAGCCAAGGTGTCACCACAGTGCCATACCCCTTGTAGGATACAACAGCGGACCATCCTGCTGCTGACACATGGACACCTACAACACAAACGGAACATATTATGGAGACCACAATCACTCAGTGTTAATAACAGCTATAATGCATCATGGCTAACATGTAAGCATTAAACTTTACTGCTGACATGTTGCACAGCATTACATTGGTACACCGTAGTACAGTCACCATGTGCATCAGAACCATATTAGCCTGTCCCTGCAACGATGTTATGGATGACAGGGATGTGGCATGGGTACATCATATGCACAGGGTGTGTTGTTAGTTTGCCAGAGATCTTGGCTGAGCGTTTGACACCATGTGTGTGAGTGAGGGGATTTAATTATTGATATGACCATGGTGATGTGGTGTGTGTAGGTATGGGGTTGCCCTAGCTGTGTTTGTATTGTGTGTGAGTATGCATGCACACAGTTCTGCCATGTGTCTGCCCTGTACAGGTGTTTGTTGGACAGCTGCAGACTATACCTAGTAGGTGTGCAGTTCACCGTCTCTGGCCACGGACACGAGAACTGTGCCTGCCAGGGGTTCTACGGGCACCACCAGGTACAAGCCATGATATGGTACTCTCCCCTGATGATGACATATGTCCACTGGATCCAGGTCCCTCCTAGGATGGACCAGGGCCATGTGCACATGGCCTGCTGTGGTGTGGTGTGAACAGCACCCCCCTGCAGTGCTGGGGCTGGTGCTGTCACTACAGGAGTGGCTCGGTGTTCTTGCATGACCACGTCGACCTCCAGCTGTTGGTGTTGCTGGCCTACATCCATGTGACCGTCACACCACTACCACCACATGCTCAAGCACAGACATTCCATGGTCAAGGATTCCCACTATCTCACCCAACCATCTATCCATGACCTCTGAAAAATAATGGAGGGCACCTGCAAGATCACAGATGTTGTCAGTAACAGCAGAATGAGTGGCCTTCTGCAGCCTCAGAACCTGTGTGGTGTACCGTTCATTTGTGCCTGCACCTCCATGACAGCCTGAAACATGCGTCTGGTGGCACCAGATGTGGCACGTCTACCAGGAGTACAATGACCAGCAGCCCTCCAAAGAGCACCCTTGTACATCTGCCTATGTGGTACCTCGCTGGTCATCTGGCTATGGCTGCTGTGTCCAGACACACATGCCATAGATAACACACTGTCCTGTCCCATGTCACCAACTGCCAACTGTCCCTCTGCTATGGCCACTGGTGAAGGGGTATTTATAGGCAATGTGACTGTGTGCGGGGATGGGGTGAATAACAGCGGGATGTCAAACGATGGCACAGCTTCAGCCCCTGACAACCCCACCTGTGCCTCAACACACCTATCAACATTTTCAGTGTCTGTATGGACACCATCAGATTGCCTGCAGGAGGGACCCTGATCCACCTCACCACCTGTGAGGGGAAAACAAGAAACCCACTTTAAGACCTGCACATCATTGCTTAACAGTACAAACGCACACACACACACACCCTGACATTCCACCATACTACTTACCTGTCCCTGAGTTTATAGACTGTCCCTAGTTTTTTCTCTTAAGTTCCCCATCCTGCATCAGTCTTGAATAATTACAGTTAATAATAACCTATCATTCTTCTAATTGCCTAGAAAAGTGATCACAAAACATGACCTGTTACTCCATTACCTCTTTGACTTAATTGGAGTCCTTTTTTCAAAGACTCCCTGATGTCATCCAGTGTTTATCCTGGTTTTGTTCAGACATCTTGAGCATGGCCCCATATGTTATGGGCTACTGCAGTCACTCAATATCACACACTGGAATGTCATATGTAACTATTGTTCAGTAGATAGAAGATCTGTTGCTCTATTAACTTTTTATGTGGACTACAGTAATATTTGGAAACACTCTCTGGTGTTGTCTGGTAATTCCCCAATGCACCTGTAGTGCTGCATGTGTGGGTATTCTTTCACCTTTCTGCTGATTGCAATTAAAACAGTATCTCTGGTGTCTAGTTTTCCCTCCCAATGCATGTTTCATGATACAGATGTTATTATACTATCAGCTGTCCTGAGATTATATGTCAGAAAAGTATTCCTGGTGTCTCACGTGTCTGTCCATGTCCATGTACTGCACAATTTCAAAGGGAAGTTGAGAGGTATGAACAATCCCATACTCACACATGTGCATACATGGACACACACACAAACACACACACACACATACACACACATATCCTACATACATCAACCCCCCTCCACTCCACTCCACCAGATTGCACTTACAGATAAATTAACCGCCCCCCCCCACACACACACACACACACACACTTACAGGTGAGGTTGCACAAAGATATTACACACAGACCTCTCATTACCCATCTGTCAACATGCATGACATGTGGCACTCAACAGCATGCAGTGCAGCTATAGTCCATTCCTGCTAGCAACATTATACATCTCTGTGATGCATGGGTTGTGTTAGTAGGTGATGCCCCTTCCCCTGGAACACACTGCACCCATGTACACAGTATTGCTCTGCACCTGTTCGGCACCCTGGCATGTACTGTGCACCATACCTCACAGGTGTACACTCCATTGCTAAATGTGTATATGTGTGTCAGTTATGTTTGTTCTGCTGCTCACAGCCCTTATGTGTTTGTCCGACACATACCTGGGATGATATGTGGACAGATGTCATTTGTGAATATCTGATGTCTGATCTACAGATCTCATCATCAGCGGTGCATGTATGGCCAATAAAATACAATTACACTGACAACTTTCAAACCTTACCATGGCTATGGGGAGTGTACACACCCTTATTGATATGGTGCCCTCTTCCTTGATATGCCATGGGGCCACATTACTGCATATGTTAACGTTACACAAACCTGATATGTGACATATTACCTGTGCAATCAAATGCAGTGTCAAACAATTGTGTTAGTTGTGCAGATGCTGATTGAGATGCATACAATTTGTGGGTGCATATGTGTGCACGCCCTTATCATGATGGTTTGTTGCATCTACTATTATGTGTACAACAGCAGTCACTATTCCTGGCAGGGGTATACTAGCATGGGACATCTGCATTTGCCAGTATTTGGTCAGCCTGCCCTACAAATGTCCCCAACTCTACATGATTGCAAGGTTAACTCATGTGCACATCCCTTGGAGGTCACACAGTTCCGTCACTATTGTTGTGGAGTCAGGGTTATGTCTGCCACAGTTCTTGACCTTGACTGTGTGCAGATACAGCCATTCATAGCATCCTTTGGATCTCTGCTTCAGTGCACTGTTATGTCATGATGACACACCCTGCCCACCCTCAGCCTCTTTGCAGATGCTTCACAGCTATGGCCTACACATGCGTGCCATTTTGCAGTGTCCCAAACACTGAACACCATGTGTACCAGCCTAGTCCCTGCTAATGAATGATAAACATACAACTGTACACTGCCACCAGCAAGGTACAGATGGGGATGGGCCTGATGTGGGATGAGGTGTTGGTTGTGCAGCAAATGCATCTTAATTGATACTGTCTGTAGGTTTCCAACATGGTCTTGGTACACCAGTACACATTGCAATGCATGCCTTTTGAGGACCTTTGCTGTTATGCATACGCTACCTGTAGACAAGCCTGGCTGATGTTTCCTGTGGTACAACTGTCCCATCTGATTACCCTAACCCATGGGCCACACTTATGCAGAGTCCAGGCAATTTTTGACACGGTAACTGCACAGTCAGTACTTGCTAGACATTCCTGCAACTCCCTCAGTGTTGTGGCATGTTACTAGGCAGCCTGCATGACCAGTTTGCAACATGTGTCATCATCTGTCTTGGATGGCCATCTGTTTGTTTTCTACATTAATCCTGTCCCATACATCCTCACCACATACATGACTGTCTGCACTGTTTGCCATGGTATATGCAATGGTGAGGTTTGGCTACATGTCCAACTGCTGGGTGCTACCTGTTGGGTATTGGATCCATTCCATGGCTTGTAAGATGAGTGCACATTATGGCTGCCTCTGTTGCAGGTAAGTGGACGCATTTGATGGCCAAATGTCTTGGACAGCAGACCATTTATTGGTGTGACATTAAGGACCTGTACTTGCTGGAAGGTCCATACTCATGAAGAATGCATGCTGTCAGTACCTCAAAAGCTGCTTCCATGATATGTAACTTGGAGTGTATGCACACATACACTTCCAGTGTTTGTGAAGGTATGTATTCCCTATATTTGCTGTCCTAACATAGGATTCCATATTACACATTCATTGCTCATGTTAGGGCCACATTGCAGGTTGTAAGGGTTGTGGAATGCAGTATTGTGATATGCCGTAGTATAGATCTGTAACAGTTGCCATTGTAATAGTGGTGTATACACTGTTGTAGCACTGTATAAGGGTGATGTTTCCGACATGTCCCTACTGTAGATCATTTGTCCCACCATTATGTTCATCTCTGTGCACACATCTTGCAATGACAGGATGTTAGTTATATTGCAGGAGTCTTACATACCCTTCAGATACACCATCATGGTGACCACTGGGATGCAGTGCAGTTAACAGCAACAATACGTGAACATGTACAACAAGCATTATGGGTAGGTGTGTTAAATGTGTGCATGGAATATACCATGGCCATAACATGACTGGTGTATTGGCAAACCTGAACAAACACCATACTCACCAGCTACAGGCTGCTTCCCTGGAGCTATACCAGAAGGACCTACATAATTGTGTGAGAGATGTGATGTCAGTAGCTACATCTGTGGCAGTGGTACAGGGTGGGTGCAGCATTACAGTACATCAACAGTACAAACCCACAATGCTACAGATTATGCATATCTGTTTATTACTACAATGCAGCAAAAGACTATATATGTTTCTTCTCACATATGCATGATCTAACTCTACAGATGCGAATGGATATGCAACAGTGGTCTACTGGTGTACCCTGTGGCCTTACCTGCATGCTCCTCTGCCATTGTGTGGGTAACACCCACCTCCACTATGCTCTCCACCAGGTGTTGTGCTTGCGGGCGGGCAGATGCCCCAAGGCTGGTGAGGAGCTCCTCAACATATGTCAGGGGGGCTGGATGGCATGACCCCCCTATTGCAAGTTGGTCCCCCCTAAATGCAGAAGCATGCCAACGGTCAAGGAGGAGTAGATCAGTGCATCAATGTCAGACCTGCTCATAACTGCGGTTATGCAGGTCATCGTTTACCCTGGCAACAAGATTGTTCCACAGGGTGGTCCTCACCTGCAGATCATGGGCTGTACGCCCAAACAGGGTGTTATAGTGCTGCACCAGGTATGTGATGATGACATCATTCTCCTCCACTGTGTACATAGACAGTCGTTCCCTGGACATATTGCCTGTGACTGCTGCACATCTGTTGTTTTGTGTTAATGGGGATATCCATGCAAGCTGTTAGACATAATCCCAGAATGTGTGGACTATTACTATCCCCATATGTTCTATAACAGTGACACAATAGCATGTTTGGGAAACAGTTGCCAACAGAAGCACCTTTCCCACCTCATCTGGCCATGTTACCAGGCCACATCACATCTGGAACCCACCCTGGGACCTCTTCATCTACTGGTCCTGCACTACCTTCAGGTGGAACCACCTCAGGGGATGGTGTTTGCCCCCCCCCCCCTGGAAGCACACACAGACAGGATCCTGTCACCCAAAGGCAGGTCCAGGGTTTGGTGCATAGGGAGCTCCACAGAGACTTGGGGGGGTGTGCTACAGCACCTTGAGGCCCTCAGTACACACTCACAGGGTCCGCATGCTCCTCCTGCTCAGCCCCCAGCCCAGGTACCATCAGGGCCATGAAGATGATGTTGTGACTGCCCATGGGTGGGGACCTTGGTCCCATTGTTTCCATATGGGGGCTCATGGGTTTCCATATCCCAGACAACACTCACCATTCAGGGTGTTAACCCTCCACATGTGTCATATACTGCCCCTGTATGCTGTCTTGTCTGTCTTCCAACCTAACCTACCTCCCAAAATATACCTACTATCCTTCCCCAAATTACCAATCCCACCTTCACAAGCAAGGGCAATGTGTTCCCAACATGGGGTTCACACCTGACATAATTGTCCATTTTGCACCCACTTACTGCTGTATATATATATATATATATATATATATATATATATATATATATATATATATATATATATATATATATATGTGTGTGTGTGTGTGTGTGTGTGTGTGTGTATATATATATATATATATATATATATATATATATATATATATATATATACATGTGTGTGTATTAATATGTGTGATGTTCCCTCACACATATCATGCAGCACTGTCATTCAATAGTAGGGGACATGTATTTATATAAATACGTGTGTGTAGCTATATATTATGAGTTTTATATATATAAATATATATATATATATATATATATATATATATATATATATATATATATATGGGGTGCATTCAGACATCAGGTCCATACTCTCTAACTCTCCTTCCTGCACAGCTGCATTGTTCTGCCTTGATACAACACATACAGGTGTCACATGTGGACACAGCCTAACATTAGGGGGGTATATATAGTGACAGATTACAGGAAAGCCTATTACACACCTATGGCATTTTTGCATGCTACATTACATGTTAACATGAATGTCCTGCAAGTGGTGGGCTCTGAAACTCATGTGTCCATCATAACTTCATTAATTCCACCACCAGCTATTGGCCACACTAATATACATGTCTTGCAGTACACAACACACACTATGATGGCTTACATTTTGTCAGTCAGTGCTGATCTGCACAGTTGACAGGTATGGCCCACTGCCTACAGGGACAGACACTATTGTCCATAGCAGTTGTTCAGCTGGACATCATTACAACAACACCTAATGGCACATATAAATCATTCCACATCATCTATCCCATTATTATGGAACAAGTACTACATTCAGTTACATGCATATATGCTTCACATACCTGTTGTGGGAATGTCATCTCTTCTGGATACAGTTTGCTGTGTGGACGGATGGATGTGTATTTGTTTGTTTTTTTTTCTCTCTCTATCTCTGTCTCCACTACATGGATTGAACTGCTTTGAAGAGATTGCACCATGGATTTTGTAGGTGATGCACATGATAAGGTGATGACCTCTGCACCAATCAATGTCCACCACTTGCTACCTGCATGCAGCCTGCTGTGTAGTACTTCCAATTACCACTGTCATGGCAACCCACTACCAGAAATTCCTACATCATGTGGGTGGGGTCCCTTTACCTTTCCTGTATGGAGGGCATCCTTCCTGTGTGTGGCCAGCAGTGTTACAGACAGCAGGTAGCAATACCTCTTACAATAGGACTTGCAGACCCAGGCCAACTACATATTTGTATAAGGTTCCTAGCCTACAGACAGTGTGAGTGGTGTTGCTATATGCATTGTATACCACTAGTGTTACAGAGTTTGTGTGTACATGCTAGTTTAGCATGGAATGCAGTCTGTCTGCATAGCTCTCAACTATGGGTCTATCCACATGATGGCCAAAGGTTTGCCTGTTATGTTTTGTCTGTCCACCAAACAGGTCTTGTCTCAGATATATCACTGGCATTCTGTCTGTTGAGTGCTATCAGTCCATGGCTACATCCATGTATGTTTCTGATTTCATATTCCTGACTAAGAGTATATTGCAAACAATCCTGTAACACCTGCAACTTTCTCAGTGTATAACAACAATATTGCAAATATGGCCATGTGTTCCAGCCTCTGTTCTCCACCTATATACCAGGCTTTGTCCATATGTCATGCATTAAGAGGTTAAGTAGTGGCCTATGATTATGTTGTGCTACCAGTCCTGCCATCATTCCAGCGCTGTTGTGGTCCCCACACATATTGTGGGGTAGGGTCCATATATATGTGGGCTACAGCTGGACAAATCATATGTGCTCTTGTGCAGTCCAGAGGTCAGTGCATATAACACTGTTATATGCCCCTGTGAGTCAGTCTATGGGGGAGGGGTATGCACCATATATAACCTAGGCTGTTACAAAATGTGAGGGATATCAGTAGTAAGACACCTTAAGGTATATGGCTGTACATTTTCATACATTTCACCTTGGAAACATTGGTGGCCTAGTGCTTACTGTCATACAGACTGTTCTGTTTATCAGTCTGATAGTGCTGTTTTATGTTAAGCATTGTTATGTAACAGATACATCTTCATTGTGACAACTTAATTTTTTTCCCCCTAGGGGTTGAGCACAGAGTGTAATTGGAGGCTGCTGAACTACATCTGCATAACTTACTGTTGACTGATTGTTATCTTCTGGCCCAGTGTTTCTTTACTGTTGTACTACTTGAAGGCCTTGGCCTGGACAGCAACATACGTTATGCTTTTGGATTACTGTATAAAATGATTTGCTTGAGAGTTGCATTACTCAGTTAGTATGTATTTCAAACACCCAACAGCTATATGATATGACATATACAACTGTAATAGTACACAAATAAACATTTCTTATGTATGCAAACCTGTGTGTGGTGTCATATCCTTTGACTTCTCTGTGGGTATATGTTTCATGCAATAATTGTCTTTTGTATGAGAGAATCATATACTGTCCATTTTAAAAGGTGGCATCTCTAGGAATAATGGGCTGTTCAATATGCTGTGCACCCTCTAAATATGTATCTTCCTATACATATCTATACGTAGTAATATATGTATTTGTGTGTGTTTGTGCATATACATATATATCTATATCTATATATATATATATATATATATATATATATATATATATATATATATATATATATATATATATATATATATATATATATATATAGGTTCATAGGTAGGTACTAGGCTATCGTCCCAAGGGCCTAAGTAAGCCTAGACAACAAAGTTCCCTGGCTTAAGCCAACCCAAGAATGTTAATTTCCTGTGCCCCTGTTGAGCAGAGCCACAGAAGTGATCCCCAGGGTGTATTTTCTATTTCCCATCCACTCATCAAGAGTTTTCTTGAAGAGTGTTAATGAGGAACTTTGCTTGACATAGATGGGTAGCTTGTTCCAGAGTATGGGAAGTCTCTGGGACAGGAATCTATCCTGCCGGCATGTCCTGTTTATTGTGGTGACAAGGTTTAGGTCCCTAGAGCGTGTAGCTCAGAGGGATTGGGATTTCTTTAGGTGTAACAGCTCTAGGTTTGAGATAGCTTTATATGTTAGGCAGAGATCACCTCAGAGTAGGCGATACACTACAGAGTAAAGCTGGTGTTTTTTGAGACAGTCAGTGTAGGGCATCTGTTTGAGGCCAGTACTCCTCTTTGTGAAGTACTTCTGTGGCCTTTCCAGCTGCTGCAAATGTCTGTGAGGTACATTCCAAAAGGGGAATTGTACTCTATAATGGGTCTAATGAGTGTCAAGTAGAGGGGAACAATGACCTCTTTTTTCCTGAATGAGAACCCTTTTGGGATGAGGTGTGTCACGCAGAAGGATTTCCTGATTACAGTGGCAATGTGATTATCAAAGGAGAGACTACTGTCCACCTGGGTCCCAAGGTCTCTTATCACACATTTGGTGTTAAGAAGACTGCCACCTATGTGGCAGTTCATGGGTACAGAGTTTTTACCAAAGGGGATAACAATGCATTTTTTGGCATTGAGCTTGAGGCCATGGCTCTGACACCAAGCATCTGTCTCAGTGAGGTCCTTCTGTAGGATGTCCACATCATCTGGGGGCTCGACTATAGCTCCTAGTTTGAAGTCATCTGTGAACTTCATTAGCCAGAGGCCTTCTGTGTTAGCCTGTACTTCAGAGAAGTAGATACCAAACAGGAGAGGTCCCAGGACTGAACCCTGTGGTACTCCACTTGTCACTGGTTTGAAGTCAGATCTGGAGTCTGCAAATTTTACAGTGTGGGCTCTGGCAGTGAGCCAGTTGGCAGCCCATCTTGTGACATAGGGATTTATACCTAGTTTAGTGAGTTTAGCTATAATTCCAGAATGGAGGATGGTGTTGAAACCCTTGGCGAGGTCAAGATAGGCTATGTGAACCACCTTACCCTCGTCTATGGCTTTGGTGACTGCCTCAAAGAAGTCAACCAGATTCAGGAGGCATGATCTGCCTTTCTCAAACCCGAACTGGGTGGGGTCCAGAGTTTGGAGGTTACCAATGACTTTGTTTATGAATTCCATGATGATACGTTCCATGGCCTTGCAGAGCAGGCTCATCAGGCTAATGGGGTGATAGTTCCCAAGATCAGTGGTGGTTCCCCCTTTGTGGAGTGGGTTAACTGCTGCTGTGCACCATTCAGTGGGCATAAAGCCTGACGTGAAGCTATGATCAAACATGGTGCTTAGGTGGGGAGCCAGTTCGTTCCGAAGTTCATGTAAAACACAGCCTGGGATGTTGTCCTGTCCCATGGATGCTGTGTTTTTGGCTTTAGAGAGTGCTGCTTTTACCTGTGTAGTTGTGATTACAGGGACTGTCCATTCTTCCTGTATAGATATGGGCCTTTTAAGGGGTGAGAGGGGGGTAAAGTTAGCATTGAACCTAACTGCCAGGATGTTGGCAATATCAGTTGGTTCTGTAATTTTTGTGCCATTGTGCTGTAACTCAGAGCAGATCTGGGTGTTGCCATTGAGATTCTTGCCATAGCTATAGAATGCTTTGTGGTTGTCCTTAGAATACGTGGTGATCTTGTTTTCATGGCTAGCTTTGGAGGTTCTTATAAGGGATCTTAGCTTCTTACTGAGGCTGACCAGGGAGCTTCTCCACTCATGGGATTTTACTCTCTTTTGCAACAGTTTCTTCCTTCTGTTGTAGAGTTTGTTTATGGCAGGGGACCACCAGACTGGCTTCCTTTTTTGGAGGATAGGGTCTTGGTTCTGTTTGGGATAGCATGATCCATGCACTCGTGTAAGTGCTTATAGCGTGCATTTGTGTAGGATTCAGCAGTCATAACTATATTGTCTATCTGCATGGGTGTCATAAAGTTTGCCACTTCTGTCTTAAGAAGCATGAAGTTAGCTTTGGAGAAATTTTTTCCCATGATTTCCTTAATGGGGGGTGGGGGCAGGATGTGATATCTAGGGTGATTAGCTTATGGTTGGATATGACCAATGAGGAGTTGACTTCAGGTGTAGAACACTGGTCACTCATGTTGGTAATGACTAGGTCTAGGATATTGTTGCCCCTGGTGGGGGTCTGGATAAGTTGATCTAGGGCATTGGAATTTATGAATTCCAGAAAGCACTGAGCAAAGGGGTTGGTACATGAGTAGTTTTCCCAGTTAATGGTGGGGTAGTTCAAATTGCCCAATATTAGGGTGTTTGGTTGAACCCTAATATTTTCCAGTATATCAAGAAAAGAGGAGTGGGAATCCTGGGGTATGGTGGGGGATCTGCAGCAAGCTACAATTTGGATTGCAGTTTTGCCCAGAGTTAGTTGCACTTGGATAACCCCGGATGCATTATGCTGAGCAATTAGCCTGGAGGTGTGGATATCCTTAATGAATATGGACACACCTCCACCTTTGGTGTTCCAGTCTAGGTTAGATGGCCAAAAAGTGTGGTATGAGTTATAGCCTGGTAATGCAGGGGTGCTCTCCGGACCCTTGAACCAGGTCTCAGTCACTGAACAAATATCGATGTTCTCCATTTTAAGGAGTGCCTCGAGTGAGTGCATTTTGAGATTTAGACTTCTAGCATTAAGTAGCATTACCCTCAGTTTTTGCTTGCCTGTTCCTGTTATGGTGGTGAATTTGTCATTTGAACCTTGCCTAAAAAAGGCACTATAGGGGTGGCAAGAGCCTTTGCCAGTATCCAGAATCCAAGGGGTGACAAAAGCAGGCCATCTCTGCCAAAGCATCGTGGTCTGTTGACCATGTCATCCCAGGTAGACAGATACTAGTCCCCCTTAGAATGACAGCAGAAGCTTAGCCAATTGTTGAAGTCAATCATTTTGCCCTTGTATTGCGGTATCATTCTGGGCCATGGCAGGATGCTTTTCAGGGCTAGGGACATACTTGCCTGGACTACAAAATCGGAGAGCTCTTCCATGTCTCTTTTTATGTAGTCCAGGGAGCTACATCTCAGGTTGTTCACATCAACAAAGACAATCATATATATATGTATCTGCATATATATATGTGTGTGTGTGTGTGTGTGTGTGTGTGTGTGTGTGTGTGTGTGTGTGTGTGTGTGTGTGTGTGTGTGTGTGTGTGCGTGTGTGTATCATTGGAATGTTTATTGCTTCCACATTGTACATTCCCTATGGTAGCCAGACTGTACTGCAGGATATGATATTGATACCATCCTGACATCGTATAAGTGGGATAGATTACTGTTAACTTCTTGTGGCTATGTTGTGTAGGGTCCTGGGTATGGGACTTGCAAGTGTTGGTATTGTGTTGGAAGGCAGATCTGTTTGGCTGTGGAGGAGGGGATGATATCAATAATTACAAGTGGTACTTAGATCAGGCCCCCTCACCCCCATTAATGGTGCTTTTGGTCATATATGTATTTGTTGTGTTCTCTTATATTGCTCTCTCTCTCTCTCTCTCTCTATATATATATATATATATATATATAGATATAGATATATATATGTTTACATATATATATATATATATATATATATATATATATATATATATATTGATATATACACACACGCACACACACACACACACACACACACACATATATATATATATATATATATATATATATATATATATATATATATATATATATATATATTCCATGATCCCCATGACAACTATACTTATTTTTAAACTGATTGGTTCTCTACCCATTTGTACATATTGTTACTAATAGACTACTGTTTATTGGTGTATTGTATTACTGGCACATCCCTTTTATATATCATATATAATGCTTGTTCTGACGTGTAATAGTTTATCTGATGAAGTTCTTCCTACTAATAAAAGAACGTAAGCTTATCACCTGCTCCAAGTTGTGCACTTCATTTTCTTATTTTATATTTTAAGCCTTTTCATAAAAAGTTTTGGAAGTTTGTTATTTATATATATATATATATATATATATATATATATATATATATATATATATATATATATAGACATATATATCTATAGATGTATACATATATATCTATAGATGTATACACACACACATATATATATATATATATATATATATATGTACACACACACACACACACACACACACACACACACACACACACACACACACACATCTACATATACAAATACATTTCCTGTACTGTTGAATGACTGTGCTGGATGATATGTTTGTGAAAACATCAAAATTATGTAAATCTGATATGGATTAGTGGTAAATCACTGTGGTGTGCAGGATCATGGGTTCAAGTCTTGCAAAAGCTGTTTATTTTGTTGCTGGACAGAAAAAGGACTGTTGGATCCCGAGAGTACGGCTATTTTAAGCAGTTGTAAGTGGGTTTGCATGGGTTTGCATGATAGTAAACAATGATAATGTCCAGTTACAGTTTTTTATACTCAGCTTCTAGATTGCTTAACCTGTGTAGGCATTGCTTGCCCCTGCGCAAACAGGATTAAACCCGTTTACTGCTGCTCAAAAGTGCTTACTCCTGCTTACCCCCATGCTAATTTCTTTAAAAGAAAAGAAGAAGGGTTGATAGGAAAGTGGTGAAAAGGGGCACAAAGAGGGAAAGACGGTAGGGAAATAGCTAGGGATGTGCAGGACGGGTGTAGGGAAGGCCCATAGCTGCCCATTTCTTCTACAGTAACAGCTGTGCATATACACTGATTTGGATATAGATTTGGGCACTCATATCCCTGAGAGAGGTGTGAGGACAACAATAATCTGTTGTGAAGCCAATTAGACCAGATCACATGTGTCCATTATACACGTACGAAATGGACAGCTATGTATGGGGCGAGATTTTTTTGGGAACAGATTGCCCTTTTTTTATTTAAGGTGAGAGTGAGATGCTGGGGTGGGATAGTAGGTATATTTGGGGTGGTAGGTTGGGTAGGACAGACAAGACAGCTTACAGGGGCAGTATATGACACATGTAGGGGGTAAACACCTTGGATGGGGAGGGGTGTTTGGAAGTCAGAAGCCCTTGAGCCCCCAAATGGAAACAGTGGGACTGAGGTCCCCACCCATGGGCAGTCACCACTGCACCTTCACGGCCCCAAAGGTGGCTGTGCTGGGGGCTGGGTAGGAGGGGCAGGCTGACCCTGTAGATGTGCCATGCAGCCCTCAAGCTGGCATAGCTGATCTCTGAACTCCTTGAGGAGCTCACTATGCACCAGATCCCAGACATGAAGATGGGTTACAGTTCCTGTCCATGCCTGCTCCCGGGGGGGGCAAGCCCCATCCCCTGAGGCAGTTCCACCCAAAGGTGCTGCAGGACCAGCAGACAAGGAGGTCCCGGAGTGGGCCCCAAACATGCTGGTGCATGGTGCCATGGCCAGATGAGGTGGGAGAGGTGGGTCCGCTAGGACCGGCCTTCCCAAACGTGCTATGGTGTTTCAGTTTTAAAACATATGTGGGTTAGTAATAGTCAACACATTCCAGGATTAGGTATAATAGCATGCACAGATATTCCCATTAACCCAAAACACCAGATATGGAACAGTTGCATAGCAAACAGAACACATGCATATATTGAACCACAGTGGCCATTACAACAACATTCAGGTACATTGATGGCAGCATGCCACCAATGTGGGAGCATTTCAACATGGCACATGCATAGAAATTAATTTCAATATTTATCAAACAATAGGACATATGTCCCAACAGTAGATTTAATTGTACACATACCCACTGAGTTGTGTATTTAGATTATTGTTGCAAATATGGTGGGGGAGGAGAGAAATATGTCAATTAACAACTTGTATATCCCTGTAGTTCTCAATACTTTCTTAGTCAGTGCTGTAATCTGTACCTTACAGGTATTATTACACTACCCTATGGCCTTAGTTTGGACAGTGGTATGGTTCTAGACAACTATATATGTGAACTTTGTTTTACCTGCAGTATACACCTTTTACTTGGTATACCTGTGGAGGTATTATTTGTTAACACTACCTGACTGTTTCTACACATATTCCCAGATTACAGGTTGATGTTATGCACATATCTCTCAGTTTCTTATTGAACACACTCTGGGCAAGTCTTGACAACATGCAGGTGAAACTGGGACATATTTTGACTATTGCCCTCATAAACCTTTGGTGAGTTGCTACAATGACAGGTTTGTTTTCATATACATTTCCTGAATATTTACAGGTCTGACAGTCAGTTATATGTCATTAAATGCTGCCTAAATGTCAGAGATCATCACACTGATTTGTCAGGGGGACAGGGTAACAGGCAGTGGATATGGGCCAATTATCTGGACATTCTGGACAAATCTGTACAGTTGAGGGATATGATTCTGCATACAGCTTACTACCACTCCCAGTATTCAAACCATGGCTGTGTCTGCTAAAAATAAAACAGTGTACATCACAGCTGAGTGTGCTATATAGATATTGCTGTGTATCTCTTCTCTGATTTCTGTCTATAAGTCTCCCATGAGTTTACAATCTGACCTTGTAATTACAACACTCTTATACAGGGTTTCCTAGACAGATTTATTATGTAGCACAGTGTGGATGACAGTGTTGAGTAATACCTTATTATTCAGAAAAACTCCAACACTAACAATGCCATACTATACCAGACTAAACAGTACCAGTCCAGGATTTCAATCTTTTATTTCTAGGCACAGTTTTCATATCTGGCAGACCTGTGGAGGGAATGTTTGTTAACACTACCTGAATGTTGCCGCACATATTACCAGATTCCACATTATTATTATGCACATACGTCTCACTCTGCTACTGCACACATTCTGGTCATAGCTTCACAACATGGGGGTGGAGATGGGACATATTTTGCATATTACTCTCATAACATCTTGGTGAGTTGCTAGAGTGACAGGTTTGTTCTTATAGATATATTTCTGACAGGTATGATGGCTGACAATCAGTTGTATGTCATTATTTGCTGCCTAAACTACTGGGATCATCCCACTGATTTGCCAGGGGGACAGGGTGACAGGCAGGAAACTTAAGCCAATTATCTGAACTTTCTGACAAAATATCTGTACAGTTGAGGGGTATGATTCTGCATAAAGCTTACTACCACTCCCAGGATTCGAACCATGGTTGTGTGTGCTGCAAATAGAACAGTTTACGCCTCAGTTGAGTGTGCTATTTGGATTACGTTGTCAAACTTTTCCCTGTTTTCTGTCTAAGTCTCTCTCAGTTGTACAATATAACCTTGTGATTACAACAGTCGTATACAGACATTCCTACACATTTTATTTATTTAGCACAGTGTGAATAACAGTGCTTAATACAATAGTACTATTAAGATAATGCAACACTACATTACCATATGATACCAGAGTAAACACAAGCAGTCCAGGAGTTAGACCTTTATTGTCAGGCCGTTACCCTTTTATTTACATACAACCTATATGAGATTCTTCCTGCCATATTGTCTGGGTTATTCAGTACATCCCATACACAATACAGGTTTTATATTGGCAATTACCTTTCTACTACTTTTAGATTTATTTCTTATGACAGTACATGCAAGATTATTACTAACCTGCCTCATGATGCAGCCTCTGCAGCCTACAGTCCTGGACTTCCTGATTCGCAGCCCGCTCTGCTGCTGCTGTCAAAGACATAAGAGGAATATTTAGCCATACCTATCCATAATATACATGAGCTGGCAATTATTAAACAGGTAGTAGAATGATACTTACACATGGCTGGGACATCACCCGTCTGCCTAGCTTCTTGGATCCATTGATCCAAGAGCTCCCTCTTCCTCCATTTCAGGTCGGCATAGTGATGCCTGACCCGCTCACCAGTTCAAGGGATGCCAGTGGCACTGGTGAGGTCATGGGCGAGAAGGTCTCAGGCTTCTGCTTTATATTGGGAACCCTGGTACTGGCCCTGCAGCAGTCTCTCTTCATGGTCTTTAACGAGGAGTCCTGCCATGACTTTGGACTCCTGGATGCCCCAGCGCTGCGCACGGAAGCGCGATCCTTCTCCAACACAGGCCATAGTGCGTACAGATGGAAAGATGGAACCAGTTATGAGATGTATTCCCGCTTGTGAGGTTTAAATAAGGCCAATTTCCTGCACTTTGCCATGATTGGACGGTTTTGAAAATGCTAAGCTATGGGCAAACCTGCTTACCTAAAGTTGGCATTGCTTAAAGGGGCATACCAATGGGCAAATCTATTTAGCTGGACTACACATTGCTTACATCTAGTAAGCAGAGGTGTGCAATGCTTAGCATTGCTTATTTTTAAATGTGCACACTATTCACTGTTTGGCATTGATTTATCATTCATTACATGTTATATATTTGTTTGGTATCCGTGATTCATGTGTACATACACTGTATGAGGTATTTGTGTTTATTGGAGGATTTCACCACTTTATTACAATGACTCCCCACATCTGGAATTAATGCAGTACTCCAGTTCACATATATATGTTATGTGGTAGGTTATGCAACATAAAACTGTTTATAGATTCTTTTCACATGTAAATTGTGATTTTGCTATAATGAGGATCCGTTTGGGTATACCTCAATTTTATGTACAGTTGTGATGGCTTACTGATTAACTGCTGTTACTATAATCTACAGGGTCCTGGCTACAAGGTCTGTTTATTTTGTTGCTGGGCAGAACAAGGGCTGTTGGATACAGAGTGATTAAGGCAGTTTTAAGCAGGTGTAAGAGGTTTGCACGATGGCAAGCAATGCTAACTTCCGGTTAAATATGCTTACAGACAGCTTCAAAATTGCTAAACCTATGTGCGCATTACTTACCCCCACACAAACAGGCTTAAACCCGCTTACTACTGCTTAAAAGTGCTTACTCCCGCTTACCCCTGCACTCATTTAGAAAGAAATGAAACATGGTTCTTGGGAAAGTGGTAAATTTGGACACTATGAATTTATCATTCATTACACATTATAACTTCATTTAGTATCCCTGATTCATGTGTATGTATACTGTATGGGGCACTTGTGTTTATCTGTGGATTTTAACACATTATTACAATGACACCTCACATCTGCACTTAATGCAGTACTCCACTTCACAAATATATGCTATTTAGTATGTCATACAGCAAAAAAAATTTTCATAAATTGCTTTCACATGGAAAATGCATTTTACTTTAGTGAGGATCGAAATAGGAATGACTGCTTACAAAGCAAACGCTCTGACCACTACACTATTGCAGTACTGCCTTCAATTGTATGTATCTTGCTGTTTATCTTCTTGTGCTATTTAAGCTACAGTATGTGTACCTAAGCAATGGGCAAACCTGCACACCTACGGTTAAATTTAATCTGTTTGATAAAAAAAATTCTCTACTGTTATTTTCTCTGGGAAGGGACAGATTACACTTATTGCTGTGGATTTCTGCATGTATCTGCACATTTGGCAGACATCCTAGCAACACCCCATATATCTCAACCTCTTCATGCAAATTATCTGGGCAAAGCTTGACAAACTGGGTACAACTAGGGACAGATTTTAAATATTGCTCTTACAAATTAGGTAAGTTGCTAGAGTAACAGGATTTGTTTTAAAA
Source organism: Protopterus annectens (assembly GCF_019279795.1). Taxonomy (NCBI): domain Eukaryota; kingdom Metazoa; phylum Chordata; order Ceratodontiformes; family Protopteridae; genus Protopterus; species Protopterus annectens. The sequence goes on along the minus strand of NC_056730.1, from coordinate 963,987,500 downwards.
TGATACGTTTCTGACAGATTTGGTGTCTGAGACTCAAATGTATGCCATTATTTAAGTGATTTCCCAGGACAAATGGGGTACAGACCAACTGTATGGGCAACAAATCTGGACATTCTGCGAAGATTTGTACAGTTGAGAGGTATGCATACTCCTATGAGCATTCTTGCTCATTGTAATTGCCGAACAGTACTTCTTGAGTGCAGGGATGTGTGTATTGTGATAGCTCTGCTCTCAGACACACCCCCTGCACTGGTCCACACTCCGTGTCCATTTAGGAGCAGAGGCAGTGCGCCTTCATTACTATGCATGGTGCACTGCTGTGCTGCTCTTAGATGGTCATTTACGTGCAGGAATAACTTATTCCTGCACAGAAGATTAGGTGGACAGTAGTCTCTTCTTTGATAATCACATCACCACAGTAATCAGGAAATCCTTCTATGTGGCACACCTCATCACAAAAGGGTTCTCATCCAGGAAAAAAGAGGTAATTGTTCCCCTGTACTTGGCACTCATTACACCCATTATAGAGTACAACGCCACTTTTGGAATGTACCTCATAAGACATCTGCAGCAGCTGGAAAGGCCACAGAAGTACATCATAATGAGGATTACTGGCCTCAAAGAGATGCTCTACACTGACCATCTCAAAAAACTCCAGCTTTACTCTGTTGCATATCTCCTACTCTGAGGAGCTCTCTGCCTAACATATAAAGCTATGTTAAACCCAGAGCTGTTGAACATGTTACACCTAAAGAAATCCCAATCCTTCTTAGCTACATGCTCTAGGGACCTAAACCATGTCACCACAATAAACAGGAAATGCTGGAGGGATAGATTCCTGTCCCAGAGACTTACTATACTCTGGAACAAGCTACCCATCTATGTCAAGCAAAGTTCCTCATTAGCACTCTTCAAGAAAATTCTTGATGAGTGGATGGGAAATAGGAAATACACCTGGGGATCACTTCTGTGGCTCTGCTCGATAGAGGCACAGAAAATTAACTCTCTTGGGTGGCGTAAGCCAGGGAACCTTGTTGGCTAGGCTTACTTAGGCCCTTGGGCCGATAGACTAGTACCTACCTATGAACCTATGAACCTATGAATCCCGGGGATTATTTATTGCTTGTAATTCACCACCTTTTCTCCAAATGTTACCAGTTTTAGGAGAGATTAAGAGAGACAGAGGAAAATTTGAGCCAGAATCAAGGACAGTTGAAAGGTATGACTGTAACTGCAGGAAAGAGATGGAGTATATCCCTCACTGCCAATAAAATTCATTGTTTTGTAAGTAGCTAACTACAAGCATTCATTATTGTATAGTTAGTGTTCCAGTCATGTTATCAAAATTAAAGTTGTAAAATGTTAGATTTCAGTCACATTCTGACCAATGAACACCCAACAATCTCTGCACTTTCTCATCTCATTCCTCCTCTGTCCTTTATGGCTGCCCAAGCCTCACCTGCAACAGCACCATAATGTGAGCCAGTACATATGTGTACATACTTGCTGAATGCAATAATATGGCATAAGCCATGTTCTTGATGAAGTTTGACTCCTGGGTCAGTTGCTGTAGCCCACCATAGCTATTGTACAAAAAAATTGGAGTTATACCCCCTCAGAGCATGCAATAATGTTTATATACACGTGCCAGCAAGAAGAGCCTTACAGAATATGCATGGCACCAAAGTACCCACAAATGTAGCCGTGTAGTACAGTGTGTTGTTTCCTGTCCAGACATCCACATACTGTTTCCTTACATGATTAGACTAACATTTCTTTTCAGGAATATAACCTACTTCCACCAGTCACAATCCACAACAATCCATTTGCCAGACAGTAGTTCTCTACCTGGCAGTTGTTACACATAAACTTCTCATTTTGAGTTGCTTTATTCTTATCCAGGCAGACTTAGTACTGACTTCACATTGTTGCAAGATGCATAATACTTACTCTGGAAATCATGTCATAACTCTGTTGCATAATTATTTTTATACAACAAGGTTGTGGAAATAGAACAGCTTTGGTCCTATCTTAAAGCACTCACCACTGAATACCATATAACAAACAACATAGGATCATAGGATCATAGGAGATTACTAGGCTATCGACCTGAAGGTCATTTTAAGCCTAGCTGTTCCATCCGAATGCAATACCACAGAAATGCTAGACAATACCCAAGACTGCATTTAGTGATGACTGCCCATGTCCAGGATAGCTCTATCCCCGGTAAGAATTTACAGTGCCTCATCCAGTCATCCAGGTTCCTCTTGAACAGTGTCATAGACGTGTTCTGTTTCACATGAATTGATAGCCAGTTCCAAAGATGCAGCAGTTGCTGAGAGATAAATCTGTCCCTCCAGCATGTCCTATTTAAGTCACAGGCCATATATAGGTCTCTGGAATGGGTAGCCCTAGTCTTATTTGAGATGCAGATATGCAGGAAGTTCATTAGGTTTGGGTCTTGGATTGCTGTGTAGGCCAGGCATATGTCTCCCCAAAAAAGTCTATATGATATGGATTAGAGTGACAGGGACTTTAGTCGATCTGTGTAAGACACATGCTGGAGCCCCTTGATCTTCTTTGTTAGAATCCTCTGAGGTCTCTGTAATTTGCTGCAGGTGCATAGTATGGTACATGCCAAATGGGGTATTATACTCAATTATGGGGAGGATAACTGCCAGGTATAGGGGGATCATAACTTCTTTGGCTCTTGAGGCAATGCCTTTGCTAATCAAGTGTGCTACATAGAAAGCTTTCCTTACTACAGTAGACACATAGTGATTGAAGTTAAGGTCGAAGTCAACTTGTGATCCTAGGTCCCTTACCACTTTATGGGTACTTAGGGTACTGTTGTTAATTTGATAGTGTGAGGGGACATTGTTTGTGTCAAAGAGAATGATGATCTATTTATTTGCATTCAGTTTGAGGCTGTGACTAATACACCAGTCGTTGGTCTGCACGAGACCCTCCTGAAGTATACTGACATCATTTGGGGATTCATTGATTGCACCGAGTTTGCAGTTGTCTGGAAACTTGGTCAGCCGCAATGCCTTAGGTTTGACCTTAACTTCTGAGCAGCATATACCAAACAGTAAGGGGGCCAGTACTGACTCCTGTGGCACCCACTGGTAACAAGTCTGTTGGTTGATGTGGAGTTATCCACTTTGATAGTGTGTGTGTCCAGTTTGTGAGCCATTTGGCAATCCATCTTACAATGAAGGGGTTTGCATTCAGTTTGCTAGGTTTATCAGTAATGCCTGAATGTGGGATTGTGTCAAAAGCCTTTTCCAGTTTGAGGTATGCTGTGTACACAGATTTGCCCTCATCAATTGCCTTGATCACATTTTCAAAGAAATCCACCAGATTTAACATGCAGGATCGGCCCTTCACAAAGCCAAATTGGGTAGGATCCAGGGTTTGGAGGTCTCCTATGTCTTTATTTATGAGGTCCATAAAGAGATGTTCTATGGCCTCACTGATGAGGCTGGTCAGAGTTATGGATCTGTAATTCCCTCGGTCTGTTGCTAGGCCACCTTTGTGGAGGGGATAACTGTTGCTGTTCTCCATTCTACAGGAACAAAGAATGTGATTAGGCTATTATTGAAAAGGATACTTAGTGGTGATGCTAGTTTATGTGTTAGCCTGTTTAGAAGACAGCCTAGAATGTTGTCTAGTCCCATAGAGGCTATGTTGCTTGCCTTGGACAAGGCTTTGAGGATCTGCCCTTCAGATATGTATGGTGGGGGGATGTTTGGGGAAAGGTTTGTTGTATGTTAGGAGGGGATAAGGGAGTAAAATTTTCACCAAACCTATCTGCTAGCAGGTTTGCTATCTCTGTGGGGTCAGTGTTTGTGATACTGTTGGCCACTAGCTCTGTACATGCTTGGGTCCTATCCTTTAGGTTACATACATAGCTGTAAAATGCTTTATGGTTGTCCTTGGCTGTACTTGCTAAGTTTCTCTCAAAGGAGCCCTTGGAGGATTTGACAAGTTGTCTTAATTGCCTATTGAGGATGAGAAGGGTGCTTTACCATTGTTGGGGTCTTTTTTCTTGGACAGCAACTTTTTGCATTTATTGTAAAGTTTATTGATGATGGATGTCCACCATGGCAGCTTGTTTTCACTTTGGGCTCTGCCTTTGATTCTTTCTGGTATGGCTAAGTTTATACACTTATGCAAGTGATTGTACAGGGCTTTAGTGCAAGCTTTGGTGTAGTTACCACTTCCAGCTTGGGGTGGAGCTTTGACTGCTTTTATACCTTCACTTAAGAGGCTATAGTTTGCTTTGGTGAAGTTTTTTAGTCTGATTTCATCATTTCTGAGTTCTGGTGTTAGTGCCAGCTCAAAGGTGAATGATTTTTGGTCAGTTTTAACTAATGAGGGTCCAACAGTTGGGGCGGTACATCTGCTTGACATGTTGGTGAGGACCAGATCCAAAATGTTTGTTCCCCTTGTCGGGATATGGACAATTTGTTCCAGGGCAGCTGAATTAATAAAGTCAAAGAACTTATGTGCTAGCGAGTTATGGCTAGTGTAGGTTTCGCATTTGAATGTGGAATAACTGAAATCCCACATAACCAGCGTTTGTTAAAATTTGGATTATCTCCAGTTTGGTCAAGTAGGCTTCACGAGTGACCCATGGAGGGGGCTCTATAACTGGTTGTGACTTGAATGAGGGTCTTACCCACCATAACCTGAATCTGGAGGAACTCTGTGGAGTTGTCCAGTCTAACTAGACAGGAAGTCAGTTTATCTTTAATATAGACTGAAACACCACATCCCTTGGTTTTCACAAGTTCATGTTGTGGTCTAAAGGTGTGGAAGGCATTGTAGCCTTGCAAGTCTGGGGTACTCTCTGAGGCCCTAAACCAGGTTTCTGTGCTGCACAGACATCTACATCTCCTACTGATAGAAGTGCTTCCAGGGAGTGCAGTTTTTGGTTTTAAGCTCCTAGCATTTAGCAGCATGACCCTTATTTTGTTCTGAGTGGTTAATTTCACATTGGTAATGTTGTTTTCGAGGCTTTGCCTAAAAACGGCATTACAGAGAAGGCAAGAGCCTTTCTTTGCCAGCAGCCAAAAGCCTAGTGGTGCCAGGTGCATACTGTCTCTGGCAAAGCAGCAAGATTTATCAACCATGGCTTCCCAGGCTGACAGGAACTGGATCCCCTTTGAATGACACCAAAAACTGAGACAATTATTGAAATCAATATTTTTTTGTTTATACTGTGGCATCATTCTAGGTGAGCATAGTATGCTGCTTAAGCTAGGGACATACCTGCCTGGGACACACACTCAGACAGATCAACCATGTTTCTCTTCATATAGTCCAGTGAGGTACGCCTGAGGTCATTCACACCAGCATGAACTATGACAGAGTCATAATAGTTCTTCTTGCTGAGAGACCTGAGTGCATGTGTCATCTGACGAATCCTGGCATCAGACAGACAGCTGGCCATTACTTTCTCCTTGTCCAACCTCATGGGTGGGACATCCATGTGTCTCACTACTGAGTCTCCAATGGCAAGAAAATTTGGTTTTTGAGTGTTATGCCTTACTAGCTTGGTGGGAATGACACTGGTGTTGCTATCTGTCATGGGTGCTGTGGGGATTGTGTTAGCTGTAGCAGACTTGTGTTTTGGAGGTTTTTGGTGTTTTGGTAAGTTTTTTGAGAGAACCTCCGCAAATGTGCATTCACGTGTTTGATGCATATTATGTGTATGAGTAGTGGTACTATGAGCATATGTAGTTGTGGGTGACTTGATATTCTTCTCTGTGTTAGTGTTTTAAGTGAAAGAGAGCATGAATTCTAGATTCTTGGTGTAAATACGTCTCTCATACTCTGTACTAGAGTGTGTTATTACTAGATAGTTGTCTGTGTACATGAGGCAGTTGCTACACTGCCTCAAGAGACCCGAGTCAACAAAGTTGGCAGCAGAAACAAGGGTAGTCCAACTGTCCATAATGCTAGGTTGAAGACTGTTGTCACTAGGGGTGGCTATTCAGAATCGATCATGGAGGACCTCAGTGGATGGATATTTCTGCCTGGGTTTTTGGGAAAATTTGTTACATTTAACTGTCCAGCTTTGGAGCACAACTGCCCAGCAGTGTATGGTGTTGTGCAACACACAGGAAGCAGAAAACTGCTCAAATGCTGGGCTTAAATACTTGAAAAAACTTTAAAAAGATTCAAAAGGACCAATGAGGATGCTTATTCCAAGCCCTAGACTGGACTTTCTTTACCAGACAGGTCCCAATCATCACAATTCTCTCACAAAAATGCAGATAGGCCCCTTCCAATCCAAGATGGCCTGGAAAATGTGCTCAGAACAAATAAACCACTACAAACAGTTCCAGAAGCAGCAACCAGTGTGTGAAGGGACATTTTTTTGTGAAAAAGAGAATGATGATCGATTTCTTTGCATTCAGTTTGAGGCTGTGACTAATACACCAGTCGTTGGTCTGCGTGAGGCCCTCCTGAAGTATACTGACATAATTTGGGGATTCATTGATTGCACCTAGTTTGCAGATGTCTGGAAACTTGGTCAGCTGCAACCCCTTAGTTTTGACCTGATCTTCTGATTAGTATATACCAAACAGTAAGGGGGCCAGTACTGACTCCTGTGACAACCACTGGTAATAAGTATATTGGTTGATGTGGAGTCACCCACTTTGATAGTGCGTGTGTGTCCAGTTTGTGAGCCAGTTGGCAATCCATCTTACAATGAAGGGGTTTGCATTCAGTTTGCTAAGTTTATCAGTAATGCCTGAATGTGGGATTGTGTCAAAAGCCTTTGCCAGTTCGAGGTATGCTGTGTGCACAGATTTGCCCTCATCAATTACCTTGGTCACATTTTCAAAGAAATCCACCAGACTTAACATGCAGGATCGGCCCTTCACAAAGTCAAATTGGGTAGGATCCAGGGTTTGGAGGTCGCCTATGTCTTTATTTATGAGGTCCATAATGAGATGTTCTATGGCCTCACAGATGAGGCTGGTCAGGGCTATGGGTCTGTAATTCCCTGGGTCTGTTGCTAGGCCACCTTTGTGGAGGGGATAACTGTTGCTGTTCTCCATTCTGCAGAAACAAAGAATGTGGTTAGGCTATTATTGAAAAGGATACTTAGTGGTGATGCTAGTTTATGTTTTAGCCTGTTTAGAAGACAACCTGGGATGTTGTTTAGTCTCATAGAGGCTATGTTGCTTTCCTTGGACAAGGCTTTGAGGATCTGCCCTTCAGATATGTATGGTGGGGAGATGTTTGGGGAAAGGTTTGTTGTAAGTTAGGAGGGGATAAGGGAGTAAAATTTTCACCAAACCTATCTGCTAGCAGGTTTGCTATCTCTGTGGGGTAAGTGTTTGTGATACTGTTGGCCACTAGCTCTGTACATGCTTGGGTCCTATCCTTTAGGTTACATACATAGCTGTAAAAGGCCTTATGGTTATCCTTGGCTGTACTTGCTAAGTTTCTCTCAAAGGAGCCCTTGGAGGATTTGACAAGATGTCTTAGTTGCCTATTGAGGATAAGAAGGGTGGTTTACCATTGTTGGGGTCTTTTTTCTTGGACAGCAACTTTTTGCATTTATTGTAAAGTTTATTGATGATGGATGTCCACCATGGCAGCTTGTTTTCACTTTGGGCTCTGGCTTTGATTCTTTCTGGTACGGCTGAGTTTATACACTTATGCAAGTGATTGTACAGAGCTTTAGTGTAAGCTTTGGTGTAGTTACCACTTCCAGCTTGGGGTGGGGCTTGGAATGCTTTTATACCTTCACTTAAGAGGCTATAGTTTGCTTTGGTGGAGTTTTTTAGTCTGATTTCATCATTTCTGAGTTCTGGTGTTAGTGCCAGCTCAAAGGTGAATGATTTTTTGCCAGTTTTAACTAATGAGAGTCCGACAGTTGGGGTGGTACATCTGCTTGACATGTTGGTGAGGACCAGATCCAGAATGTTTGTTCCCCTTGTTGGAGTATGGACAATTTGTTCCAGGGCAGTTGAATTAACAAAGTCAAAGAACTTATGTGCTAGCGAGTTACGGCTAGTGTAGGTTTCCCAGTTGAATGTGGGATAACTGAAATCCCACATAACCAGCATTTGTTAAAATTTGAATTATCTCCAGTTTGGTCAAGTAGGCTTCATGAGTGACCCATGGAGGGGGTTCTATAACTGGTTGTGACTTGAATGGGGGTCTTACCCACCATAACCTGAAACTGGAGGAACTCTGTGGAGTTGTCCAGTCTAACTAGACAGGAGGTCAGTTTATCTTTAATATAGACTGAAACACCACATTCCTTGGTTTTCACAAGTTCATTTTGTGGTTTAAAGGTGTGGAAGGCATTGTAGCCTTACAAGTCCAGGGTACTCTCTGAGGCCCTGAACCAGGTTTCTGTGCTGCACAGACATCTATATCTCCTACTGATAGAAGTGCTTCCAGGGAGTGCAGGTTTTGGTTTAAGCTCCTAGCATTTAGCAGCATGACCCTTATTTTGTTCTGAGTGGTTAATTTCACATTGGTAATGTTGTTTTCGAGGCCTTGCCTAAAAACGGCATTACAGAGAAGGCAAGAGCCTTTGCCAGCAGCCAAAAGCCTAGTGGTGCCAGGTGCAAACTGTCTCTGGCAAAGCAGCAAGGTTTATCAACCATGGCTTCCCAGGCTGACAGGAACTGGATCCCCTTTGAATGACACCAAAAGCTGAGACAATTATTGAAATCAATATTTTTTTGTTTATACTGTGGCATCATTCTAGGCATAGTATGCTACTCAAAGCTAGGGACATACCTGCCTGGGACACACACTCAGACAGATCAACCATGTTTCTCTTCATATAGTCCGGTGAGGCATGCCTGAGGTCATTCACACTAACATGAACTGCATAACATAGTAACATAGTAGTGTGTCTCACTACTGAGTCTCCAATGGCAAGAAAATTTGGTTTTTGAGTGTTATGCCTTACTAGCTTGGTGGGAATGATACTGGTGTTGCTATGTGTCATGGCTGCTGTGGGGATTGTGTTAGCTGTAGCAGACTTGTGTTTTGGAGGTCTTTGGTGTTTTGGTAAGTTTTGTGAGAGAACCTTCGCATATGTGCATTCACATTCTTGATGCATATTATGTGTATGAGTAGTTGTACTATGAGCATATTTAGTGGTGGGTGAGTTAACATCCTTCTCCATGTTAGTGTTTTGAGAGAAAGAGAGCATGATTTCTAGATTCTTGGTGTAAATACATCTCTCACACTCTGTACTTGAGTGTGTTATTACTAGAAGGTTGTCTGTGTACATGAGGCAGTTGCTACACTGCCTCAAGAGACCCAAGTCAACAAAGTTGGCAGCAGAAACAAGGGTAGTCCAACTGTCCATAATGCTAGGTTGAAGACTGTTGTCACTAGGGGTGGCTATTCAGAATCGATCATTGAGGGCCTCAGTGGATGGATATTTCTGCCTGGGTTTTTGGGAAAATTTGTTACATTTAACTGTCCAGCTTTGGAGCACAATTGCGCAGCAGTGCATGGTGCTGTGCAACACACAGACAAGCAGAAACCTGCTCAAATGCTGGGCTTAAATACTTGAAAAACTTTAAAAAGATTCAAAAGGACAAATGAGGATGCTTATTCCAAGCCCTAGACTGTACTTTCTTTACCAGACAGGTCCCAATCAGCACAATTCTCTCACAAAAATATATGATAGGTCCCTTCCAATCCAAGATGGCCTGGAAAATGTGCTCAGAACAAACAAACCACTACAAACAGTTCCAGAAGCAGCAGACCTGTGTCTGGACTATGGTACAGCTACTAGCTACCTTAATTTCAACAGAAACACTAGACAATGTTTAAAACAGCAGCAAAATAGCAGTGAGACACTAAAAACGTTTAAAATAGCAGAAAATCAGTAAGGTGGCTTTAAAGAATGTTTTAAACAGTTAACAGATCAGTTATTTAAACACTGCTTGGCAGGAAAACCAGAACAAGCAGAACATATTGCTTAAAAACAGCGAAAAATACCAATAAATACTTAACGAACAGTGAAACTAACAAAAAAGCTTTGTAAACAGTGAAAACAGCAATAAAATTTGATTTAACAGGCACAATAAAGCTGACAATTTCAGTACAACAGTGTAGTTTAGTACACAGTAAATACAATATAAAAGTAGGCAGCAGGCAATAAAAAAGTTCAGTAAATAGTATAAATAAGCAAAATAAAAAAACAGGCAATGTATGATTTTTTGGAAGCTCAGAAGCACCTCCAGATAGGTTAAACAGTATGATTCCCTGGAGATACTTCAGAGGCAATTAACTGTTGGTAGGATACCTGTTCAAGTAATTGCCAACTACATGACCCCCTCCATGAATCTGGACACCTACTCTGCCTATTTGGAGTTAACCATCCATTGACTGGATAAATTACTTGTGCACCAACTCACTTGCCCTAAGGTTCCTCGACTTCATTAAATCCAATGTCCTGGACCAGCTGATTGACACCCACCCCCACAAGGGGTGCCAACCTCCAGAATCTGGTGCTTAACAATATGAGAGACCACTGTAGCACCCCCACTGTGAGGTTTTCCCTAGTGAGATCTGACATATCAGTATCAATCGAATTAACTATCACACCTGACCCCCCCCCCCCCCAGCAGCAACTAAACTAAAAAACTTCTCCAAAGCAAACGATAACCTCTTAAGGGATGATATAAATAGCTTTACTGCACCCCCCCCCCCCCGAGATGGAACTGGCAACTATGCTGACTTCTACACCAGTGCTTTATACAAACACCTGTATAATGCATTGACTCAGACAACTCTGATAGAACCAAAACAATCTCCTCAAGGAAGAGCAAACCTGACTGGTGTACAATTGCCATTAACAGGCTTTACAATAAGAAGTAGAAATTGCTGTCTAAGGGTAAGAGGGAGCGAGCCGTAAACTGAAAACACTCCCTCATCAGCTTAAACAAGCAAATAAGACCTCTTGTGAAGTCCTCCATAGCAAACTACAAATCCAAATTAGCTTCCCCAACTAAGGACGACCATAAGGTGTTCTTTAGTTACATTCGTAACCGAAAAGGAAAGGCCCAGATTTGTGCTGAACTGGTAGTTAATGATACCACATATACTGAGCCTGTGGATATAACTAACCTGTTAGCCAACAGGTTCTATGAAAACTTCACTCCCTTGTCTCCCATCACATGTACCCCATGACATCCCTTCCACCTGTCCTCTACCTTGTATCTCTAAAGAGCAGTTCAAAATCACCCTCTCTAAAGTCAAAAACAAAGCATCTATGGTACCTAATAACATCCCAGGCTGCTTCCTACATGGGCTCAAACAAGAATTACCAGCACCATTGGGTACTCTTTTCAATCATAGTCTAAGCACTGGCTTTGTCCCAGCTGAATGGAAAATGACCACCGCTATCCCCTTGCACAAAGGTGATGCTTCCACTGACCCCAGGAGATATAGACCTATTAGTCTGACTAGCCTTATCTGCAAGGCCATGGAATGAATCATCATGGACAAACTCACCTAGCTAGGTATCAACCTTTATATCATTAGATGGATTGCTAACTGGCTCACTCATAGAACCAATATAGTCAAAGTAGGGGAATCCACCTCCAACAGCAGACCTGTAACCAGTGGTGTTCCACAGGGATCAGTCCTGGGGCCTCTACTGTTTGGAATCTTATTTTTCCAAAGTACAAGCTAAAACTAAAGGTCTGTAGCTGACAAAATTTGCTGATGACTGCAAACTGGGAGCAGTCATAGACTCTCCAAATGATGTCAACATCCTACAACAGATTCTTACACAAACGATTGGTGACAAAGTCATGACCTTAAACTCAATGCAAAAAAATACATTATCATCCCTTTTGGTAAGTGCGATGTTCCTGCTAACTAAAATGTATTATTATCCCTTTTGGTAAGTGCAGTGTTCCTGCTAACTGCCACATCTATAACAATACCCTAAGTATTCACTCGGTGAAGACAGACCTAGGTACACAGGTTGACAGCAACCTTACCTTTGATCACCATGTCTCCACAGTCATAAAAGGGCATTCTATATTGCTCATCTCATAAGTAAGGACATTGCCTCCAGAAAAAAAGAAATTATAACCTCTCTGTACTCTTCCCTCATCCAGCCAATAATTGAGTACTATGCCCATTTTGGTATGTACCTTTCCAAGCACCTGCAGCAACTGGAGAGAACACAAAGGTTCCTCAAAAGGAAAATTCAACGTCTTCAGCATCTGTCCTATCTGGATCATCTGAAATCACTGTCACTTTATTTTGTTTCATACAGACTACTCAGAGGTGATCTCTGCCTTGCCTATAAGGCAATCTCTGACCCTGCTTTATGGAAATGCTGCATATCTGCAAGTCAAAGGGTACACGGGTTACTCACTCTAAAGACCTTAACCTGGTATGTGACATTAATAGAACTTGCTGGAGGGACAGATTTGTCTCCCAGAGGTTACCACAGCTTTGGAACAGACTCCCACTTCATGTCAAACTGAGCACCTTATTGGCCATCTTCAAACGCAATGTGGACGATTGGATGGGTAACAGCAAAGTCATGCTATGAGTTCCACCTCTGTCCCTCTTGGACAGGGACAATTGGTGCTGATCGTGAAAATAAGGGTAGAACTTGGCTAGCCTTGTAAGGGCCCTAGGGCCATTAGCCTAGTAACTTCCTATGATCTGGCATCTCAGCTCAGAGTTGTGGATAGTAGCCCACCTCAGTATAAGCAAGCCTAAGTTCATAAATTAGAACCAGGATAGCTGTCTTTGTGGGCCATTTTAAGACCAACCAAATACCCCAAGTGAGAATCAAATCCTGCACCTTGTGCCTATAAGCTGAAAACCTTAACCACTATACCAGTAATTTAATGTAATCACACTACAGTCATCTGACTAACCAACTTAAGCAAACTTGCAAGCTTGTTGAGAAGATCCATTTACAAATTAGGCCTTATATTTCCTATTGCATTCCTTGCTAAACCACTTTGTAAATCAAAATTGCATTTTCTATTTCAGAAGCAAGCAGATAGCAAAGCATTTATTTTATCACCTTGATTAAATTAAATGAAAATGCGCTGGTTTAATACTGGGATACAGGGCACATGCATTTATTCATTAGTTTAATGATTGAATGACTAGTGAAAACATGAACACATCCCCAAGTTATGATTTTTAGAGGATGACAACAATACTATATGTCACTCATTCGTCTCTAATACAAATCATGAGAAGGCTGGGGTGTCCGTTTAGATGCCTTAATACATAAAAACACATCAGGATGGATAGCAGCATCTTTAAATACAAGTTAACTAGTTAACAGACAGAGCGTACATACATACATGTTCACATCTCAACAGCTAACTACAAAATGGCAGTCAGACTTGCATGTGCTCAGTATTTATACTCTAGTGCAAGCCTCTGAATAGCTCCTTAAAGGCATATACACATACATATTGCTCTAAATCCTCCCTCTTAAAAAGATCGCCCTTTATTCAAAACAATAGCAGAGATAGGCATGCATTACTATGTACATCAGGAACAAAATGCAATGTTCATGTCCAGGTTGCTTCATATCTATTGCAAGGTTTAGAGATTAGACCATATCTCATAACATAACAGTTGGGACTAAATTTAACAACAGGGACACTCTGTGGTGCACAACTTGTATCAGGAACTTCTGGATTCATCACAGAAACAGGAATACCCTCTGGAACTTCCTCTTGAATTGGAACACCGGACAACTCACTCTGAGATAAAGAGTCTTTCTCGCAGGTTATCTGCTGTGGTACAGGCTCAGACACCAGTAGTAAATGCCTCCAATTCCGACTAAAGATTCCTTCTTCTGTTTCCACAATGTACAATCTCACATCTGGACCAATATTCTTCACAAACACCAATCCGATCATAACCTTTGGACATTTGCATCCTTATGACTTCTCCTCTCATAATGGATTGAGCGGTTTACTGGTCTTATCATAGTAGGACTTCTGGAATTAGTGCTTTTTCAACAGATTGGCTTTTACTGATCTGCTGTTCTTGACACAGGGGACCAACAATTGACTACTGATCAATAATGTGGTTTGGGTTTGTCGTGACAGAAGTCTCTGAGCAGGTGAATCAAGATGTTTATCGCTAGGTATATTTCTGAAATTCAAGAGATTCAGGAAAACATCACTGTTATCGTGTTTTGACCTCTCTAGTAACTGCTTTGCACTTTGCACTGCGTGTTCTACCAAACCATTTGACCGCGGGTACTCTGGACTACTTGTGACATGAGTAAAGTCCCATTCTTCACCAAATCTTTTGAACTGTTGGCTTGTAAACTGCATGTCATTGTCAGAAATAACTTTGTGCAAACTACCATTTACTGCAAAATGACATCTCATCTTAGTAATGTAGTAATAACTGTACTGGATGCTAGGTTAGGCAGTAGGTCAATCTCAAACCAATTGGAGTAAGAGTCTACTAACACTAAATAATGTTGACCATTCCTCTCGAAGATATCAGTGGCTACTGTCGACCAAGGTAGTTCTGGAATCTGGTTAAGCTGAAGTGGCTCCCTCTGTTGATGAGGCTTTGTACTATTACATATTAAACAAGAAGAAAGTGCTCTGTCAATGTCTTGTGACATAGAAGGCCAAAATACTATCTCTCTCTCTCTCTCTCTCACCCTTTTTTTTTTTTGGCAGATTCTGTTTCTGGGTGACCATGATGCAAGATAGTAATGCACTCTGGTTGCAAGGACTTTGAAACAATTACTTTTGGACCATTCATTATGATACCTTTGTCAGCCAAAATCTCATCTCTGTATGGAAATTAAGGTTACAATTCTTGACGTAAACTAGATTGCTTTGATGGCCATCCTTGATTGATAAAGTGGTTAAGCCTTTGTAAAACTGGATCTGTGGCTGTATGATCTCTCAGCTCATCAAGACATGTGAATAAAAATTACGCACTTCCATAACTTCAAAATCATCAATCAAATGAGAACCTTCACTTTCATAATATTCAGTGGTATTTCTGGGCGATCTGGATAATGTATTAGCAAGATAAGGAAGTTTGCCTTCCTTGTAGACAAGATTGAAATTGTACTTTTGCAATCTCAGCATCATGCATTGCAGTCTAGCTGGAGTTAAATGCATAGGTTTTCTCAGAATAGTGACTAATGGTTGATGGTTTGTTTCGATCTGTATAAGTCTACCAAAAACATAATCGTGGAGCTTCAAACATGCAAACATGATTGCTAAAGCTTTTTCTCAATCTGGGCATACTGCTGTTCAGTTTGGGTAAGAGTTCTTGATGCATAGGCAACAGGAGGATTCTCTTGTAGAATAACTGCACCAAGACCAAATTCTGAAGCATCACAGGAAAGTGTAACTGGTTTGTGAACATCATAGTATCTGAGCATTGGTGGACTAGCAATTCTCTGTTTCAGGACATCAAATGCTCTTTGGTGTTGCTCTAACCAAGACCAGGATACATCTTTATGTGTCAGCTGAACCTGGTACTGAAAGTTGTCTCAAGCCAAGAACGAACTTGCCTAGTTAGTTGACCATGCCATGAAAATGTTGCAGGGTTTGAACATTGTCTGGAGCTGGCATCTCAAGAATGGATGATTGCTTTGAAGGGTCTGGTCGTAGGCCTGTGCTTGTAAATAAATGACCAACATAAACAACCTCTGGTAGCCTTAATTTGCATTTGTGAGGATTGAGCTTACGATTCACTTGATGTGCCCTTTCTAGAACTTTTTTTCAGGTTTCTGTCATGTTATGCTTCATCATGACCTTCTACGAATATGTCGTCTACTATGCTAGCACAAGGATACCCAGAAAAAATTTGCTCCACTGCATGTTGAAAGACTTCACTTGCATAATTTATCCCAAATGGCATTCTTAAAATTCTGTACCTGCCAAATGGAGTACTAAAAGTAGTGAGCAATGAGGATTTTCTGTCAAGCTGAATTTGCCAAAATAAACTCTTTGCATCTAAGACAGAAAAATAGTGGCATTTGGCATTAAAGCTGTGACTTTTTTGACTGTGCGCATTGGATGATAAGGTATTTTTAGTGCTTTGCTCAAATCTCATGGATCAATACATATTCTGATGTCATCTGCACTTTTCTTATGAGCTACCACCATAGAAGATACCCATTCAGTTGGAGTTTCCACTAGACCAATTACAGATTGTTGCACCATCTTATCTAACTCGGCTTTGACTCTGTCCTGCATGGCTGTTAGTATTTTATGTGTTGGCCTGATAACCAGACTGACCTCTGGGTCTAACTTCATGGAGTACACAACTGGAAGTTTTCCTAGTTTGTCTTGGAAATGAGCTGCTAGGTAGAAAAATTTGCTGAGCAAAACTAGATAGTGTCCTTTTAAGCTAACATGGTGGATTTCCTTATTAAATTAAAACAGTCCCATTTTCAAAGAGTCCTTGAGCCCTAATAATGGCTGGACATGCCTCTTGACCACATAAAATAATAAGTCATAGCTCCTTCCAGCAGAATAACGAAAGCACAACTGAGCCTTCAGTTTGAATTTCTTCACTTCCATAAGCAACAAGTTTTGCACACTTTGCCAAATCAAGCCTTTCACATTTTCACACTCTAGCAAATGTTTCTGCAGACATAACTTTGTACTTGGAGCCTGTTTCAACTTTGAGCTCTAGGAGTTTGCCATTTAACTGAGCAGTGCAAAATACTTCATTCATTGCCCTTATATCAACTGCATTGAACATTTCATGAAGCACTGACACACCATCAACATAAAGAGTAGACTTGTCATTGTCTAACTGACCAACTCATCTCTTAAAATGCTCCCTTTTTAAAAAAGAATCTGGGCCTTTTGATTCACAAAATCTTTTGAAGTGATTCCATTTATTACATTTGTGACATTGTTGACCAAAAGCTAAACACTTTTCCCTTTTAGATTCATGATTTTGACCACAATTATGACAGCTGGCAATGAAACTAGGTTGGAACCCATGCTTTGAGTGTGCTGACTCACTCTTATGCTTCACTGAGGCTGTGCGAACTTTGGAATGTGCTAGAAAGTTCTGGGGTTTACCAGTAGGTGCAGCAGGGGTTACAGCTGCCATGTGCTTGGGCCTCTTTCTTTTAATAATGTGCTGCATACTATCAACATGAGCTTTATCACTGTGCCTTCTAGAGCTGCTCTCATTTGTAAGCATATTTATGCACTTTTCTGTGAGCTTGTATATCTGACAAATCTTAATGGACTTATTCAAAGTCAAATCACTGTCACAAAGCAAAATCTTTCTCACAGCATCATCTTTTATACCACACACAAGTCTGTCTTTTATCAACTCACCCCTTAAGTCACCAAATCTGCACATTTTAGCTTTATTTCTCAGGTCAGTTATATATGCTGCAAAAGTTTCACCGGGCTTTTGATCACTTGTATAAAATAAGTGCCTTTCCACAGTAACATTTGTATGGGAGTTACACATTTCTCTAAATTTATGTTTTACGCACTCTAGGTCCTCCCTTTACTCGGCCAGTACAACAATATGATGCCCCCCCTCCAGCATAGATAGAAGGCACATACACAAATGAAGGTTCCCTTTCAATGGTTTCTGACCCAGCTAAATTAAGTGGAATAAATACCTTTGTACAGTCATCTTCTTCAAAAAATGCAGCTTGTATGAAAAGGGCATACTCTTGCTCAAACACTCTCCAGTTCTCTGCAATATCACTGTCAAACATAAGTGCATTTGGTTTTCAAAATCCATCTACCATGCCCACAAAGTATACACAAACACACTGAAAATATGTCCCTTGTAATTATGTATGAACAAACTGTTCTGTGAGCTTGTAACAACATTCAAATGCACAATAAACTCTTCAAAATACTTTACTTTGTGAAATATGTCTTGTAATGGCTGTACTTTGTGAAATATGCCCTGTAATGGCTGCACTTTGTGAAATAGCTTTACTGTAACACTGCATAAACATGCAAACACTTTATATACTTCTAATAACTTGGATATTTTTGCTTAATACGAAAATGCATATGCTTTGTGAAAATGCAGTCATTTCCCTTTATTTTATTTGTTTTATGCAATTCGGACTCTATTTCAAACATCTCAGTAGTAATTTGAATATTCTTATCAATATCGTACATATCGGTTTATGAGAAAATCATTTGGAATGTTCTGTATGCCCCATTTCATATTATGTGAAAAGAGGTAGTGCTGAACAAGATTTAATACCTGAAATTCATTTCTGACATGTTTTTCTAAGTTTGCACATTTTTAGGATGATCCGCTCATCTGTATTACACCAGCATCTGGACAAGTGCCTTAAATCATTTTCACCAAGCCTTTTCTAGCTCCATGCCCTTTCTGGTACCTGTCCTTTTAGATATGCCACATCTGACTTCAGGCCCTTTAGAAACCATGCCACTTCTGACACCATGTCACTCATTCATCTCTAATACAAATAATGAGAAGGCTGGGGTGTCCGTTTAGATGCTTTAATACATAAAAAACACATCAGGATGGATAGCAGCATCTTTAAATACGAACAAACTAGTTAACAGACAGAGCTTGCATGCATACATGTTCACATCTCAACAGCTAACTACAAAATGGTAGTCAGACTTGCATATGTTCAGTACTTATACTCTAGTGCAAGCTCTTGGATAGCTTCTTAAAGGTATATACACATACATATTGATCTATAATATAGCAGAATATACAGAATGTAGTTGCCAAAAAGGGTGTAGTTTAGCAAACAGATGGTATGATATAGTATATATATTTATATATATATATATATATATATATATATATATATATATATATATATATATATATATATATATATATATATATATATACATATATATTCATTACACATACATACAGATACAAGTACCTGTATGTAGATATCTATAATTTACAAATATATATATATATATACTGTATATATATATATATATATATATATATATATAGGAGCAGATATAAGGATTAAAGCTCCCTAATGTCAAACTCTGTTTTATCAACGTGTGCGATATTGACAATCCCTGAGGATGGAGTATAAGCTCTGTCTCTGGGGATTGTGCAATCTTGGAGTTGGTTATATAATTAACAGAGGATGTGCAGATGGTCTTGCTCCCTGTTAAAAAACAATGTTATTTAAAATTTAATTTTGCTCAGAGCATCTGTTGTAGTCTGTCAACATTTGCATTGTAATGCTTTGGTCAATGTTGTCATCAGTGTTTGGATGTTAAAACTGAATCCAGTACATCCATGTATATATGTGTACATATGTGGCAGTGTGCATACTACCCTTCTCTTAAATCTGGGAAATTTGTTGTAGATGCTTTTTCCTTCCATGCCTCCAGTTATCAGTCTTGAGCTCATTCATTCCCCACCAGTGGCAAGTCAACATTATGGGGAATAACAGCAGACCAGAGGTGCTATTATACAGGCAGATATGCTGTTGTCATGTGATATCATTGACTTCTACAGATACAGACTTTGAGAACATTCCTAGTGGTCCTACCTCTGCCATTGCGCTGCTGGCCTGAAGACACACATCACAACAAGGCTCTACAACATCATTCCCATGTACATGTCTGCTTCCACCCACATACTAATAAGGGCTACTGTCTTCTTCTTGGTGGCACCAACCCCAGTTGCCATGGCTTTTGTCCCTTTTCATTATCAGCAAACCTCCACTTGCTGGTGTTAGAATGATAGACCAAGACCATCCCTTCTTTCTCCCTAGGGATGGGTTGGCCAGCATTAGCCACTGACTCTCATCCTCCATTGTCCAGCTCCTGCAGTGCCCAGGCCACTCTTTTAACTATCCTAGCCTAGGTCATAGCTAGGGCTTCATCCTTTTAAGCCATGAACCAGACCTCAGGAAGTAGAAATTATATTATGAGTAAATAAGAAAGGGCAGTCCCAGTAATGGTCAAAGGAAGTACAAGTGAAACTGATTTTCTTAATGAGGTTAAATAAGAACAAAAGTATTTGCATTTGTTTAGATAAAGTCTCTTTTAAATAAATTGAGTTAATTAATCAAATTTAAATTAAATCAGATTTCCTGGCAATGGCAGCTCTAACATACACCAACCTCTTGGTCCACCAATGAATGCTGAATAAAGTGTGTATTATATTATTATTTTATTGAGCACATTTGTCTCACATTAAAGAATTCATCAGAATAAAAATCAATTTAAATAACCATCAATTGAACTCCATTGGTTATATTTAAAAGATCATTTCTTGTTTCTCAGTTCTTATTAGATAGTTATTTAACATGTTCGGTACTTTTTATTTATACATGATTTTTCAATGTCTATATAGTTTTAAACATGTTGACAAGTTTTAAAACAAACATACGTAAAAACTTTATACAAAAAGTGGATTAAATTTTTGTTATTGCATGTATTTTATTTAATGAAGTATCTAGCACTTTAAATAACTACGAAAAAAGAATTGAGAAACAACAAATGATCTTTTAAATATAACCAATGGAGTTCAATGGATGGTTATTTAAACTGATTTTTGTAATGTGGCATTAATCTGATGAAGTCTTTAATGTGAGGTGAAAGCACTCAATAAAATAATAATATAATAGATACTTTATTCAGCGTTCTTTGGTGGACCAAGTAGTTGGTGTATGTTAGAGCTGTCGTTGCTGGGAAATTTGATTATTTGTTGTTTTGATCTCAGTTATCAACTGTATTTTTGTAATTTTATATTAAATCAGACTTATTTGTGAAAGAAATTATGGAAATACATCAAATAAGTTAAATGGTGTGCGCTGGATATAGCAAAGAAAAATGCTACAATTTCCAGACTGACCAGTAAAATAGAGAAAGGTGCAGCTGTAGCACAACCTTTTGGAAAGGAAGGGTCTGCTTTTTCTTATATTAATTGAGATAAGAATAAACAAGCTTTTTTAATTCTGAATATTTGCTGCTGTAATGCAAGAGTTGTATTCAAAAATGTTAATAAGGTGTTGTGGAGAAGCAGAAATACAATGCCAGGTTAACTCCGAATACATTAAAATATCAGCAGTCTATGAAGTCAGATTACTCATAGGCCTGCCAAAAAAGAATCATAACAGTGATACCCATAATGTATGATACAGATATATCCATGCAGTCACAAAACTAACACAAAGGCAGCAGAATAGATCCAAACACAGCTCTTTTATAAACCAACACAAAGGCAGCAGGATAGATCCAAACACAGTTCTTTTGTAGACCAACACAAAGATCCGATGAAGTTTTAAAATATTAGCACAAAATGGTTAATCCAGTTTCTTTTTGGAATAAAGCTGTGTTTGAATTTATCCTGCTACCTTTCTTTTGGTTTATGAAAGAGCTGTGTTTGGATCTATCCTGCTGCCTTAATGTTTTTTTGTGGCCAGTTTGTCTTTGTTTTGGATTTCTGCTTCCTAATATATCCATGCAGTGAAATATATCAGAAGTAACAGAATTCATGGGGGGGTCATAGTAGCAAAAGCTTACACAGTCACTGTATAGAAACAATGAGCACGTAGTCAAAATTAATGACACAACACTACAAAACTTGAATAACTCTCACAGTTCATAAACTCTGCAGGTCAGTACAGCTGTTCTGTGAACATGAAAGCAGCCAAAAAATATACTTATCAATGTAGCCCAGAGAAGGCCGTGTAACAATAAACTGATAATATTGTAGGTTCATAGGTGTACTAGGCTAATGACAACTGGGGCCTTTTTAAGCCTATCCATGCATCCCAAATCTCTGACAAGTTCTGGTACCCTTGGTAAGTGTAAGCATGGACTTGGGAAATTAAACATTTGCAAACAGGGGCCTAGGAGATTAAACATTTACAGGCTATCTGTGTCCATTAGAACATAACTGCCAAACTAGGGAAGCATTTCCTGTTCCCCATCCAATTGTCCAAGTTACGCTTGAATTAGGTTATGGAAATTTTAACTGTGACTACACATCATCACACTGCCAACAGCAATGCTTTAAGTTATAAAATTTCAGGTCATTGTCATAATAAAGTACCTCTGGTCTCTCTCAGACCAGTATAGATGGGGAACACATGGTACAATCAATGGCCACTACCAGAACACTCTGATAGGACAGTGTACAGAAGTTGGCCAGCTAGTAGTGGACACACAAAATGAATATCAGAGTGAAATGTCTGAGTAAAATTGTCAAGACGGAGGCAACCTTTTGGAGAGGGTAAGGCCCTCCTGAATGTTTCACAGAACAGTGACAAGCTGGGAAAGTGAGGGAAGAAAGGGAAAAGGTACACAGGTCACTTAAAAAAACACAGACCTGATGTATAGTATAAATTCAACAACAAGTCTGAGCCTACCATAAATAGGAAGCAAGCATGAAGGTAAATATATGAACACACATGAGTTAGGTAAGGACAGGACAACAAACCAGGTACGGGATACAACACAAAGGGAAGATATAATGAGGTGCATTGATTGGAGAAAAGCAATGAAAAACACATGTGGTGATGTTTTGCCTTTGTTCTTCTGGGGAGTAAAAGTAATGCAGCTGCTCTAAATAAAATAACAATAAAGTTGATACCAGTTAGGGAAGAAGTCTAATAATATACAACTCTAAAGAATATGGGGAGACATGACTGCACCAGTGTTTGCAGTGAAGGTTTTTGGTTTAGTAGTCGGATGAAAGTTGGTAAATACAGCTCTATAGTGAAGATCTATTTAAGTAAAAAGTGGCTATTGCATTTTTAGCACTGTACATTTCTATACTGCAAACTAGAAATTTTCAGTTTGATAAATGCTCTCCCACCGATAACCCTGGAGTTGCATATAAATATGTATCTTTCTTCACAGGAGTGTGGTATACTTAGTGTCTGTCAAAGAATTATCAAAAAATC
Source organism: Protopterus annectens (assembly GCF_019279795.1). Taxonomy (NCBI): domain Eukaryota; kingdom Metazoa; phylum Chordata; order Ceratodontiformes; family Protopteridae; genus Protopterus; species Protopterus annectens. The sequence continues at coordinate 963,964,591 of NC_056730.1, read as the reverse complement.
ACTGCTATCATCAAAGCTGTATCAATAATCATAATTTATTTCATGACGTCAGTTTTCTTGCTTTTTTGACTCTTGGACTTATTAGAGGGTTTTTTTAGTTCTGTCACTATCACCGACTTCTATCCATAAGGTGAACCATACATCCACAGTGAAAAATCTTTATGTTTGCAATGATATCCTGACATTTTGAGCTGACATCCTACTTCTTTTCCTCAGCCTGGTAGAAACTAGCTTTTATCTTCATTTCTTATAGAAACTGTTGTGCATAAAAAAACCTGCATGTGATCACCAGGGAACTCTCTGATGAAAATCACAGTTCTGCATCTAACAATACGTCTGTGACTATTCTAATACAAATGTTATCATGTTTGCAGTTTATTAACTCACTGATCAGAGAAAAGCATACTGGCATTGGTAAACCTGTCATAACCCAGAATAACTATGCAATTGTCTCATACATGTCACATAATTTTGATTAATGTCAACACATTCTGGCAGATGATGCAAGTAGCGGTAGCACTTGTGACACATGCCATACCACTGTACTTAAAACCTTTTAGGGGGATATTATTTATTTATGTATAATGTAAAATGGATTTATAGATTTAGAACTGTCAGAAACACACACAAAGATACTGAAGGGCACTGGTGCAATGAACATCAGAATGCATTCACACATTCTGTGTGAAATGTTCACATCCTGCTTGGGTCTGAGTGGGATTTTACTGAGATCTCCAGTTTCCTCCCACATCCTGAACACATAGTGGTAGATGAACTGATAGTCCTATAAATGTTTGTAGGTGTGCATATGATTCAGTATTAGGATGGAGTGACCCTCCTTTTCAGAATTTCTGCTCTGCCTTACACCTTTTGAGTGCTGAAATAGATTCTACCCCCCTGAGAACCCAAATATGATAAATTGGATATCAGAAAAGAAATGGATAATTCCAACTCACTCTAGTGTATGATGTTGTCTTGTGATTTTTGATTTCTGTGTCTTTTTTGAAACAGCTAAAAACTCATGTCTTCCATGTTGTTTTTCATCTCAGTAGCACATATATCAAGTCATATGTGTCAAATTTCAGGATTGTCTTGGAAATTATTACTTGCTTATTGATGAGTTCCTTTTGTATTGGATAGCTGTAATAGTGTATAAGGACATGATATCACCTCACATTTAAACTCCATGGTATGTCTCTTTTCTATCATAAAAAAGAAGATGTAAGTATTTATAACATACCACAATAATCCTCACCAACCTTTGAAAGTGGCCTGAAATTTAAAGGTCTTTTTCTTTAAACTGTATTATTTGAGGGTTCAGCAATTGCATATCCCTCAACTTCCATTTTGTTTTTGCAGAACATCCTTGATATTGCCTTATATTTTTGCCCTGTCATTTATAATATATTTCAGTTTCTGGTAAATCACTGTGAATTACTCAACCAGTAATGCCAGACATTGGTGTTTCATGCTTTTTATTGCTCAGAAAGTATATGTTAATACAAAACATTTTGCTCTATTAACTTTTCAGGGTAATATTTAAAACATTTCCCTGATTTGGGGCTTTTGTCCCCCCATTATGTTTGGTTTTGACCAGAATTTTTTTCTTTTTCCAAATATTGTTATTAAAGTTTATATATTCAAAAACAATTTGTGACATTTAAGATATACAGACGTACAAGACTAAAAAGAAAAAAAAAACAATGAACAATAGAAATCAAGAACACAAGGCTTTGTCCAGAATTCTTGAACAAAGAAATTGAGCTGTATGAGCAATTGTAATGTGTCATCAGATAATGCTACAGAATATTAATCTAAATGAAAGCTGAAATGTTGTTCATGTGACTGATTAGCATTAAACATGTGATGTCTAGTATCTTGAGTCTTTGTTAGAGTTTTCAAGTTTATGGTGACCTTTCAGATCATTTAAAGGCAAAGAGACCAAGTTCAGCAAGTAATCCATTAATTCACAGTAAATGTGAAGAAAACAATGACACCCAAACTGCTCCAAGTGTAGCTAGTAGTATAGCTAGGATACACTACTGAATGTTATTCCACATCCAAGGTCAATGCAGCAACTATAAATAAGTTTCTTGTAATTCCAGGTGGTGATGATACAGTTTGCTGATCTCCTCACAATATCAGTCAAATGGTGCACATTAAAATGCACTTGACAGGGATGAATGACAGCCTCAATTACAACTCAAGCCTCACAGACTAGACCATGGCAAGAAGAATACAATCATTATTGATTTAAAGTGATTGGGTGACAGTAAGAGCAGCTTTAAGGACATCCATTCCTTAGCAAAAAATTGTTAAGACAATGTGTAAGAAAATATAATACATCAGTGGACTATGATTCATAAGAAGAGAGGAAAAGAGAAAAACAGAAAAAAGCAAAAGGCTTTTTAAAAGGGCCCAAAGTATGTTGTAGTTTAATCACAGTTGTCAGCCTAAGTGATATTGCTTATTTATTCTACTGTAAGAGTCACACATGCAGTCATATTGTTTCACTAGGAGAGATGTAGGATTTAACACAGTTAAAATCTTCTGATGTTGCTGTAAAACAGGCACTGCTGAATTTTAGGAGAATTTGTAAACCGCATCTAGTCACATGATGTAAGTCAAAGGTTACAGGCTGCGTGAACAGAGATTTACTAACAGACTAAGGTGATAAACGTTAACACTCTTCATACATACCAAAGGTGGCAAATCATTGAGTATGCAGTAAAGCAAACTCTGAGTTTTTATTCTGGCTTGTATCCCATTTTAATAAACTATTATGAAAATATTTTTAAAAAATTTTGTTTTTGATTTATTTAGAAAACGAATGGGTAGCACAATGGCCTAGCAGGTAGTATTACTGCCTCATCACAAGAGTTATCTGGTTCAGTTCTGGGCTGAGGTGCCTTCTGGTTAGAGTCTGCATGTTCTCCTTGCATGTGTGTGTTTTTTTCTGGTGGCCTACTTTCCTCCTACATTTCAAAGACATGCAGTAGGTGGATTGGTCTCTCCAAATTGTCCACAGTATACATTTTGTGGTAACCTTTATGAATATGGTCTATTGGCTCTAGATGATGCAACACCCTAACCCCATGTGCAAAACTGGGAAAATTGGGTTGTGGATGGATGTATTAAAATTAACATATATTTATGAAGTTATCCATGACATTAAATTGCAGTTTAAGCATTTTGCATGTAATTTATTTGCTTCTTTAAGGAAAGTGATTATTTTGAAGTTATGTTTTTATCTTGTTTGGCAATTCAGCAGAGGGGATTAAAGTTATGAGCCACTAATGAGATTAATTCTGGGTTTGATTCCCATCTTTCCATTTGCCTACTGTGTGACTCTGAGCAAGTCACTTAACTCATTCACTCCAACGGAGCTCAGAAAGTTTGCACTGTAACTTTCAATGGGCAGAGCCTAAGCCTTTTGAAAGAATCAGATTATATCCTTATATTTCAAACAAATGTTCATATCTCTGGAATCATAAGGATTATGAAAGAAGTATAAATGGCAAACTCTTCAGCACAAGCTATTTTTATAGTGGTAGCATTCTTTAGGTTCTAGGTCTTAGACCAAATTTTATAAGTCACAGTAAACACAGTCCCCGGGATTCAATAAAGCAATTTTACCATGCCAGAATAGTGTAGCAGCTACTGCACAGAATATGGCTGCCGAGGGATTCAGTAAACAAGGCTGGGAGCGTGCATGAGCCTGCCAGCACTATTCGGCCATGGACACCTCTGAATAATGCTAATTACCTCATTTGCTGGTGAAAACTATGCAAATGAGGTGAATTAGTGATTCAGTAAGCAGGCAGGCATCCGTGTCAGAGCGGTGTCCATTGCAGAAATCTATTCGGTTACTAACCGTGTACATTTATGCAAAAATCAAAATGGGGGCATGACAGCTCAAAGTAAAGCATGTATTATGATCATTAGGCATGCCAATAGCCACAAATATGGCCACTGGCATGGAAAACAGTTACAAAATAATAAAAATAAAAGTTTTTTTTTTTGGCCAATTTCAGCTTGTCTAAGCATAGCGCAGTGGCGTGCAAACGAGATCATGCAGAAAATATTAAAAAAATGTGAAAAGACAATTTTAAGTGAAATCTGCATTTTGCCATTATAGTGGGTAGCATGCAGAACCAAAACAATAACAGGTAACACTGGTTGCTAAGGAGAAAGGCTCTGGTGTAGTGGTGTAACAAGGGACTAAGGCAGTGGGGTATGCAAATGAGCAAAATTTACTGAATAGCAAAATGGGAGACCATTGCCTGGATGCAACTAACCATACAGGAGCTATAATGCAGTGGTGTAAGAAGGAGAAGCAGCTGACATGAAAGGGGGTGTGTCATACTTGGTGTAAGCACATTGGAGCTCCATGGCTTCAATTTGAGCATAGCTAAGCACAGCTAAGCAAGGGGGTGTGTCTGAGGCTGTATTTACTTATTCCATGAAATGAGGAGCATGTTCACATCCAGGGCAGGGCCATTTCTGCTTAAAAGTGTTTACTGTAGCTAAACGGGTTTGTGCAGTGTGCACCTGGTCTTAAAAAAAAAACTGGAAATAGTAGCATTGTTTACATTTTGGCAGTGGGTTTGAGTGGTGTGCCGCAGGGCTTAAAAGGGGCAGAAATGGAAAGGGGAAAAATGGGAAATAGCGGAATAAAAGCAATCAAGTACAAATAATATAGCTGGCATGTGGAATTTATCCTAGTCAGCCAGTCATACAGACAGCATCTGCAGCACAGCAGTATAAACTGTGCAAATACCTTTTAGTCTCTTTTTTCCCACAAATTCTGCACCATTGGTGTACACACTCAGGGGAATTTTAACCAACAAAATGTTAAGGGCTGCTGTCGCTTTGATACATCACTATGCGCAACAGGCTGAGGGTGGTGAGGAGGATAATGCTGACAACTGGCCCAGATTGAGGAGGAGGAGAAGAGTGTTCAGACCCAGGGTAACCTATGAGGGGCTACATAATCTGGGAATAGTAGAGCATTGCAGGGTGGACAGGGACATACTTCAGCAACTCATCGAGCTGTGCCAGCCTCACCTCAGACCCAGAGCCAACAGAGGGGAACTCATCCCAGTGGATACCAAGGTATGTGCAGCCTTACAAATACTAGCTACAGGTACTTTCCAAAGACCTACTGGGGACATCATGGGGGTCTCACAGGCATCTGCATCCAGGATACTCCACCAGTTCCTGGATGCCATGCTACCACATGCCGATGAGCACATTTACTTCCCCAGCACCCCTGAGGAGAGGACTAGCAATATTCACCTCTTCGACCATGTAGTAGACTACCCAGAGGTATTGGGTGCCATAGACTGCATGCACATCCACATCAAAGCACCACCACGTGAACAAGGTAGGGTCTACATAAACCACAAGGGCTTTCACTCCACCAACTGTCAGGTCATGTGCAATGCCCAGGGCATTATCATTAATGTGTGTGTTGGCAGCCCTGGAAGCTATCACAACTCCCACATCTGGCATTCCTTACAGCTGTACCAGGAATTTGCAAGGGGGACATCCTGCATGGCCATCTGGTGGGGGGTGCTGGTTATGCACTGGAGGCATGGATGATGACACCCATCAGAAATGCACGCACTCAAGAATGCCATAATTAGACACATGCACAAACCAGGATCAATATAGAGCATGTGTTTGGGATGCTCAAGTCACGGTTCCACCTCTCTGACATATCTGGTGAAGCCCTGCAGTACTCTCCAGCCACATGTGCACACATGTTCATTGTATGTGCCATGCTCCACAATATGATCCTGCAGAAACAGCTGCGGCAGGAATAGCATGGGGAAGGGCCACACAGCCCCCCCACCATTGGCAAGGTCCCCACAGGCACAGAGGGACCCGGAGGAGGAACCCCCTGAGCCAGCTCCTGTAGGCAGACAGAGGCATGCCCAGTATGCCCTGGCCTTGGCAAAGAGACAATGTATAGCACACATACTGTCACTGTAGGGACCCAGGGACTGACACTGCATGCATCTGACACAGGCAGCCCTCAAGCACCACTCTCATAATTGCCGCAGGCACAAGGTAAGTCAGTCCTTTTAACAATAAATGAATGGAGAAGTATATTCTGGTAGCATATCTATAGTATTGCTACATGCATGCAAGGGAATGGGGTGGCCTACTGGGATAGCAGCAGATAATTGACAGCTATGTGGGACACCAGGAAATGTTTGCCCAATACTGGCATCCCCACACTATGCAGTAGTACCCAAGCTGACAAATCCCACTGCAGTATATGTGGTGGGTCAACTAAATGGGGGGCCATAGATCACAGGCATGGATGTCGGTGTGGAGGTCCCATACTCACCTGTCAGCCTCATCCAGAAAGTCAGTCATAGAAAACCATAATGAAATGTCTGGCAAATGCCCACAAATAGTGACAATGATGAAATACCCCCCTACAAACTTACAGTGCATAGTACAGCAGGTCTTGCAGTTGCAGTAAGGCTCTGAAGGGTAAAAAGTCTGAAACTCAAATGTATGCCATTACAATCTGACCTGTGGTCTGTTGTGATATGCCTCTAGTCTCCAAGACAGGGCACAATACTATGCTAAATGGAACTACAATGTAAAGCAAATATCAGCACAGTCTGTGCAAATGTGTACAGTTGGCAGATGTGGCCCCCCCACCCATATCCCCATGGAAATGCAGTAACATGTATGTTTGTAGGGAAATAACAGCAGAGCACACATTGCCAGGGCTGTCCCAATCAAGATGATAACTTGTTGCATGTCCACAATATACTGGGGTCAATGAGCTATGTATGTATGTAGTTAATACTGTCAGGATGTGGCCATCACTTACTCCCAGCTGTTGTGTTATAGTGGCCTAGGTACAGTATTGTAGTTGACAGGGCCATGTTCCAAGAACTGCAGTGTCAACTATTCTGCATGTCAGCTACATCTACAGTAGGAGCTGTACACACCATCCAGATGTCAATATCTGTTATTGCAGGAAAGCTGGAAAGGTCATGGACAGGGAGCTACAAATATGGACAGTACACAGCTTGGAGTAACCTACACAGTGCCTACCATACTTCTAAACTGTACAGACCTATTGCAGAATGTACAGAGGTTTGCATCATATGTGTGGCCTGTATATCATGAAATAGTGGTTATCTGGCAATTCACTGGCAAATCACATTAGACTAAGGTCAGAAATAATGACAGATTGTAGTGTCAGACTTCATACTCTATAAAAAACCCATGCTAATGCAAAACCTGTTACTGAATCACCTTTCGAGGTTTGTAAGGCCAATACTTAAAAATGGTCCCTATGTTTAGGCCTCTGTCCCCCAATTACTTATGGCTTTGTCCAGATGTCTGGCTCTCAGAAGTTGAGAGGTATGGTGCCTAGTAGGACAGCAGGTACCTGAGGGTCAGTTTACTGCCACCTTTCTGTGTCAGCACTTACAACATGTCATTGGCCATCAGCCATACCCCTGGAATGACACAGGTTGTCACTGAAGGAGCACAAGTATGCCGTGTATATCTAGTCTGCTTGTCCTAACATCACATTTGCCTTCCAGCTATATGCAAAACAAGAAAGAGTCATGAAAAACAGCAATGGCAGACAGTGGGAAAGCAGATGTTATTCCCATAAGAGCAAACAAGCAATTACCAAACCGGTCTCCATACTGTCTATGTTTGGCAGAAAATTATTAACACCCTGTCCCCATGTGTGGACCTTTGTCTGACTGTCAAATCTGGGCTTGTCCAGATGTCACTCTGTAATGGTATGACAGCTAGGCCCATATGTAGCCTCATAATAACATATAGCAACACAAACCATCTAAGGACCACAGCAAATGGAGTGGTGCAATGATGGATAACATGCTAAATAGGTACCCTCAGAGGTGTGAACTCCACAACCTTTTGTGTGATGTAATAGCATTTACCCCTTTCACATCAGAATTACAAATACATAACAGCAGCCACTGTGGCCAAAGCCTGTGACTGGACTGCAGAAGGACAAATATACACACATAAGGGGAAGGAGAGCCACTGGCCAGACAAATGGAGAATGTGGACACCAGAACAAATTGTGCAGTAACATAGGTGCCATGCAGTGTATGGAGTCAGTAAACATCACCTGCAAATACACAACACAAACCCATGTAAGTGGGGGTCTGCAACAAAACAAATACCCAAATAATGGACACCTCAGAGGTAAAATCACATGAGAACTCCACAAACCTACACACCATAGACCATGTAGAATCCACACCCCAGGGTCTTGCAAACACTAAGGCCTTACCCCAAACCCCACACACCTATCCTACACAGATAGGCTAACAGCACTGTCCTTCTACCCTGTTACATATAGACTTTGCTGAGGTGACCCCTGTCTGGCATACAAAGCAATCCAGAACCTGCCTTGATGGGACAGTTGCACATCTGGAACTCAAGGTCCACTCCATCCACCTGTAGTTGCAGAATCAACCTGGGCTGTGATATCAGTATGGCTTGTCAGTGTGAGAGATATGTGTACCACACACTCCCCCATCTGTGAAATATACTCCCTGTCAACAGCAAGCCAAGTGCCTCAATACCCCTAGTGATATGCTCCCTATATAAGTGCATGGGAAACACAAAATACAGTCCTGTTCACTTATACAGGGAGCACATCATTAGGGGTATTGAGGCACTTGGCCTACCCCTAGTGATGTGCTCCCTGTATAAGTGCATGGAAAATACAAATACAGTCCTGTGATTCCACCTGTGTCCCTGCTGAACAGGGGCTCTGTGTGCTGATATGTCATAACATGGGCTACTCTCTCATCTGTGTGGGTTATAAGGGCTTCCAGGCCAATACCCTACTAATGCCATAGCAACCTATCAACCTATACACAACTGTCTGTCAGTGGTTCACCACATTACTTTGTACTGCTCTGCCACTGACATACCTGGAAGTCACAGTGCTATGTGGAATATACCACACATATAATGGACATTTCTGCACAGTTGAATGCACTCTGTACCCACACCCATACCTCTCCACCTGTGACAGCAAGACATCTGGACAAGGTCATAAATAAAAGTGGGACAAAGGCCCAATGATAGGCACATGTTATAAATATTGCTCTTACATACTGAGAAGGTTGGTAGAATAATGGGTCTTGCATTAGCAGGAATTGTCTGAAAGTTATGAAGTCTAAAGCACTAATGTCTGTCATTATTTTGTAACATCAGTCTTAAATTATATGCAACTAACTTGCCATAAAAACATGTAGACTGGATGAAACTTCTAGACAAACAGCTGGACAATCTGTCAAAAATGTACAGTTGAGAGGTATGGCCACACCAGGATATGACTTTTCAGGTAAGAAGAATACCACACAAGCAGGAGATCCCCAGCCAGTATATCACCAAGTTGCTGGACTGTTTATACAGCTTCATCAGTCAACCGGCTGTAGGCACACCTCTCAACTGGCCTTTTTGGACAAGAATGTATATAGTCGGGCTCATAATATTGGTCTGTGCATCATACATCTTGTATTCCTCTGGTAAATCACTGTGATGATCTGAGGATGTCTGTCACTAGGTAATGACGCAATACATTCCAGTGTCAGACTTCAGATATGTCAGAAAATGTTCTCTAAAACAAATCCAGTACCTCTAGGAAAGTCCTCTTTATTTTTGGTATGGCTGTAGCACACAAAGCCCAGGACCAGAGTACAACTATCTCTGGAATGGAGTCCCACTCTCATCATAGAAGGTCATACTGGGCATGCTCCTACACTTAGAGAAACACAAGCCATGTCGGAACCCACATTGGACTATATCACTGTATTGTGCATATATGTCTGTGCATACAGACAGCTATGTACACCTTCACTGTGCCTACACACACCCATCAGACAGGATTACCCTAAGCTGGCAGTAGGTGGTCCATATGTGATATATCTGCATCTGTTGCATGTGATGCCCAAATATATATATATATATATATATATGTATGGGCAACATATAACAAAATGTCAAGCATACACACACATAGATGTGGGGAAGAGAGAGACAGATAGTGATAGAGAGAGACATAAGGGGACACACAGAGAGTGAGTCATACACAGGGATACTGTGAATGGCATAGAGTGATGTCCTGCTGCGGACAGTGGCATACCGGTTGTAACCAGTTGCAAAAGCCAGAATGACGGTGAGCTCCATTGTGTAATAGTACGGAGGTGAGGGTTATAATATCACATCATCTGCCTTTGTGTGTGTGTGTGTGTGTGTGTGTGTGTGTGTGTGTGTGTGTGTGTGTGTGTGTGTGTGTGTGTGTGTGTGTGTGTGTGTCTGCAGATTCAAGTATTAGGAGGCTGTTCCCACTCAGTACACTTCCCATTGCCCTACTTCACAAAATCTCCTGCTGTCATTCACATTAGAAGTACCATTGAACACCTGCTAGTCCTATAAGCTCCGTGGTGCATACAATAACTATGTAACAGTATAGTACAAATAACTAGGTAGGCAGGGGTTCTATTCTTAGTTCTAGCAAATGTGTGTGTATGTTTGTAGGATGAAGTATTTTGAGGACTTTCCCACCCAGTACTATAAGCTAATCACCCTTAACATCCACATCCCCCCCCACTCCCCAGTAAAGAAACCACCATAAAAAACTTCTCCAAAGCCAACTTCATGCTACTCAAGTCAGAAGTGACAAACTTCATGACACCCATGCAGATGGGAACTGAAAGTTCAACTGCTGAATCCTACACTAAGGCACTGTATGAGCACATCCACTCATGCATGAATCATGCCATCCCAAATAGAACCAAAATGCTCTCATCCAAAAAAAGGAAGCCAATCTGGTGGTCCCCTGTCATAAACAAACTTTACAACAAAAGGAAGAAACCTTTGCAGAAAAGAGGAAAATCCCAGGATGCAAAAACTCCTTACTAGCCTCAGTAAGAAACTGAGATGCCTCATAAAATCCTCCAAAGCTAGTTACGAAAATAAAATTGCCAAAGATTCCAAAGACAACCACAAAGCATTCTATAACTATGTCAAGAATCTAAATGGCAATGCTCAGATCTGCTCTGAACTAAACAGAATGGCATTAAATATACTGATCCGAAGGATATTGCCAATATCCTGGCAGATCGATTCAGTGCCAACTTCACCCCCCTCTCACCCCTAAATGGCCCATCTCAATACCGGAAGATTGCCAAATTCCAGTAATAACGGCCACACAGGTACAAAACGCACTATCTAAAGCCAAGAATACAGCATCCATGGGACCAGATGACATCCCGGGCTCTGTACTACATAAACTACAATATGAACTGGCACCTCACCTAAGTGTCATGTTTAATCATAGCCTCACCTCAGGTTTCGTGCCCACTGAGTGGTGCAGAGCTACAGTTATCCCAATCCACAAGGGGGGATCCACCTTGGATCCCGGAAACTACCGTCCCATCAGTCTGACAAGCCTTATCAGCAAGGCCATGGAGCGTATTATCATGGAACTTATAAACAAAGACATTGGCAACCTTCAAACACTGGACCCCACCCAGTTTGGGTTTGTGAAGGGCCGATCTTGTCTCCTGAACCTAATTGACTTCTTTGAATCAGTCTCCAGAGCCATGGACAAGGGTAAGGTGGTCCACACAGCCTATCTAGACCTTGCCAAGGCCTTTGACACCATCCCCCATTCTGGAATCATAGATAAACTTACTAAGTTGGGCATTAATCCCTATGTCACCCAATGGGTTGCTAAATGGCTTACTGATAGAACCCACACTGTAAAAGTAGCCGACTCCAAATCCAGTTCCAGACAAGTGACAAGTGGAGTACCTCAGGGTTCAGTGGTGGCGGCGGTCTTGTTTGGCATCTACTTCTCTGAAGTATAGGTCAACACTAAGGGACTCTGGCTAACAAAGTTTGCAGATGACTGCAAACTGGGAGCCATTATTGAATCCCCAAATGATGTGGATACTCTACAAAAGGGCCTTACAGAAACAGATGCTTGGTGCCAGAGCCATGGGCTCAAGCTCAATGCCAAGAAATGTATTGTTATCCCCTTTGGGAAAAAACATGTATCCATGAATTACCATATAGGTGGCAGTACACTAAACACAGAAAGTGTGATAAGAGACTTAGGGACACAGGTGGACAGTGGTCTCACCTTCAATAACCACATCACCACAACAGTCAGAAAATCCTTCTATCTGGCACACCTCATCACAAAGGGCTTTTCATCCAGAAAAAAGGAGGTCATTGTCCCACTGTACTCATCCCTCATTAGGCCCATTATAGAATACAATGCCCCATTTGGTATGTACCTCTCAAGACATCTGCACCAACTGGAAAGGCCTCAGAAATACCTCACTAAAAGAATCACAGGCCTAAAGCAGATGCCCTACGCTGATCGCCTTAAAAAACTCCAGCTATACTCTGTCATATCATCTACTCAGAGGCAATCTCTGCTTAACATACAAGGCCATGTCAAACCCAGAGCTGTTGGACATGCTACACTTAAAGAAATCCCAATCCCTCAGAGCTACACGCTCCAGGGATCTAAACCTTGTCATCACAATAAACAAAACATGCTGGAGGGATAGGTTCCTGACCCAGAGACTCCCCAGACTCTGGAATAGATTGCCCATACATGTCAAGCAGAGTGCCTCTTTGGACCTCTTCAAGAGGAACCTTGACGATTGGATGGGAGAAAGGAAATTCACCCCAGGGATCACGTCAGTCGCCCTGCTAGACAGGGGTCCAGGAAAGTAAATAATGTGGGAAGAAATAGCCAGGGAATTGTTATGGCTAGGCTTGTATAGGCCCTAGGGCTGATAGCCTAGTACCAACCTATGAACCTATGAACCTATGAAGTACACTTCCCAGTGCCCTACTTTAGCAGTCATGCAGATGTCATTCACCTTAGAAGTACCTTTGGGCATGTGTCAGTTCTATAAGCTTTGTAGAGCATGTGATAACTGCGTAACACTATAGTACAAATAACTAGACAGGCAGGGATTCTATTCCCAGTTCTGGCAAATGTATGTATGTGGAAGTGTGTATGTTTGTAGGGTCGTGCATTTTGAGGACTTCCCCACCCAGTACACTTCCAGTGCCCTACTTTAGCAGTCCTTCTGATGTCATTGCCCTTAGAAGTACCTTTGGACAGCACTCATCCCTATAAGCTCTCTGGCTCGTGTAATAACTAAGTAACAGTACAGTACAGATAACTTGATAGGAAGGGGTTCTACACTGAGTTGTGGCAAATGTGTGTGTGTGTGTGTGTGTGTGTGTGTGTGTGTGTGTGTGTGTGTGTGTGTGTGTGTGTGTGTGTGTGTGTGTGTGTGTGTGTGTGTGTGTGAAGGTGTTTGTAGGGTAATGTATTTTAATGCCTTTCCCACCCAGTACATTTCCCATTGCCATAATTTACAAGGGTGCTGGATGTAATTCACCTTAGATATACTTTAATGACACTGTTAAATCCTATAAGCTCTGTGGTGCATGTCATAACTGTGTAACACTGTAATATACATAACTAGATAGGTAGGGGTTCTAAGCTCAATACTGGCAACTGTGATCCTGTGTGTGTGTGTGTGTGTGTGTGTGTGTGTGTGTGTGTGTGTGTGTGTGTGTGTGTGTGTGTGTGTGTGTGTGTGTGTGTGAGAATCATATCATCTATGTGCCTGGGTGAGAATCATATCCTCTGGGGGCTGTGGGTTATAGCATTTTGAGGAGTGTACCACCCAGTACATGTCCCATTGCCCTACTTTACAAGGCCTGCTAATGTCATTCACCTTAGCTGTACCTGTATACACTTCTCAGCCCTCTAAGCTCTGTGATGTGTGCAATAACTGCGTAATACTATAGTGGAAATAATTAGATAGGTAGGGGTTTTAATCTCAATACTGCCAGCTATAGTAGTGTGTGTGTGTGTGTGTGAAGCATATCCCCTGTGGCTATTGTGTGTGTAGGTTATACCATTTTAAGGCCTGTTGACCCCCTACCCATGACATTACTTTGAAGATTCTGTTAATGGCATCTGCCTCACATGCACCATGTAACACTATACTTCCCATACCAGTCATCTGTACAGATGTACATGGAATATCCACATGTTTGCAACCTATATGTGGTCTGTGTCCCCTAACGATGAGCATTCCTGTGATATCATTGCCAAATATGTCACAGTTACCATAGTGACACACATGCCAGCATCAGACAGCATACCTGACTGACACATCATGCTGATACAAAGTCTCTCACTTTATCACTTGTGGAGGTTTGTAGGTGAAGTAGACGAGACCAGTCACTATGTCTGGTGGGTTATCCCACCATCCATGAAGGCATTCGCAAAATTACCTGTTGTAAGGTGTTGTGTATTATGTCCCAGGCATATAATCTATGTGAAGCATGTCATGTATATGCATGCACTATAGTACATACAAGTGGATACTTATGGTTGCTAATAACCCTTATAAGTCACTTACATTTGTAAGACAAGCATATGTATCATAGTAGCATTCACAGGTGGCATATTTTATTTATTTATTTTACATTTGCTAACCAGGAGAGTCCAACTGGATTTTGGTCTATTTTCAGCGGAGGCCCGGGGGGGAAAGCTCCACAGATACATACATACAGACAGAGTAACTTGACAATTGTATACATTTGTACAAGACAGTTACATACTTTGACAATTATATACTTTGTGCAAGAACACTTACAAAAACTATTCCAGATATCCACATATGAATATTTACAACATCCCAGGTAGCTGGCCTAGCAGTGTCACAGTCAGTATTGGACAACAGACACTCCAGTGGTAGTTATACATGAGTTGACCTTTGCTGAGGTGACTCAGGGGCCTGAGCTGCGATCTATGTCACTGCAGACAGGGTCAGCAGGGATAGCCATAGGTGCCAGACAGCAGCATGTGAGTCCAACAGGTCTTGTTGTGACCTAGTGTTCAACTTCCTATTTCACATTATTGCATCCCCCTTCTGCATTCCATTACAAGCTTATGCGATTGACATACCTGTTATAGTCCTGAAGAGCTTCCTCAGATTAACAGATTAATGCAAATGTTTAGGTTTGTGTAGTCACAGTCTGTCTTTGTGTAGATGGGTTCAGACCTGTGTTGCATAGACAGCAGCTTGCCTTTTGTAGGTAATGTTCATGAGCAGGTGATGGCCTATGCACCAATCGGTGTCTCCCGCTTGCTACTTGCATCCAGAGCAGCTGTCTTGTCTTTCCATTAGCCAATGCCATAGCAACACTGTGCTATAATTAAGTCCTTCATGTGGGCCTTGCCCTTTTTCCATGCCTGTGAGGAGGACACTATGGAGGTGTGGGGGGTTACAGCTTCACAGACAGTAGGTGGAAATATGTCTCAGAACAAGAAATGTGGAGACAGCCCAACAACATCAGGGACAAAATTCCAGAATTGGGTACAGATTGTAAGTAAGTATTGCTGTTATACACATAGAAGATTGCTAGATTAACAGGATTTGTCTCCACATGCATTTTCTGCATGATTTGATGTTTGACAGGGATATATCTCTGACATACCTCTCAATTGTCTAGATGTTCACAAACTGCCTAGAGGTTTGCCTGTTATGTTTGGTCTGAGAAGTCAGTAGGATAATGTGAGGATTGTAGTCAGTAAATGTTGACATCCATTTGTGTTTCAGACATCACATCCTTCAGGGATGTTATGTTACAACACACCCTGTAACACCAGCAACTGTTTCAGTTTGTAACACTATTATCTGAGATATGTTCCTCTTTTCAGCCCCCTGTCCAGCAGGTATGTCAGGCTTTGTCCAGATGTCTTGCAGTAAGAGGTTAAAAGGTATGGTATATCATTATTTAGTGACTTCACTCCTGATATCATCCCAGTGACTTAGCAGACTCTCAGACATGTTATGCGGCAGTGGCCATAAATATGGTCCAACTCCCTGGACATTCTGTGGAAATCTGTACAGTTGAGAGTTATGTATGTCTGTCCATTGTTAACAGACTGTCAAGATTGTGTAGCAGTGTTGTGTGTAAATGTTTGTTGGGCTGAGTAGGGAGAGTAGCAGATGTGGGTGTCATAGATCCTTTTCTATCTGACTGTGCATGCTGCTACAGTTGCTGGTGGTCTATCAAGTGTATATGTTTGTAGGAGCAGACTGAGAAATGTCCTGGAACACCTCAGGATTCCCAGTAGACTGTGTGTTGGGGCAGTATATGTTGGTGTAGTGTGTTACTGGCAATCAGGATATGTTTGTTCAAACAATTGTTATACTCTAGAATTCATTTGGGGTACTGGTGTGTTGCTGTGACTGTGGTGCAAATGGGTGTGGGTGGACAATTTCTCACTGATGTCTGCTTTTCCCTACAGTTACATCCCTGGAGTGCATGATATATTTGCAAATACATGGGTAATTCCCAGAGCTGATTTGGGGTAGTGTCATGTTGGTCCTACTGTGGTTCAGAAGGTGCTGGGTCAAATGGTTGGCCACTCTTGGTGTTTTCTCTCTTCTGTTAGATTGCAGTCATACCTATCCACTGTCCAGATGTCTAGACACTGTCCATATGCATGGCTCATATGTTTCGTCTGTTCCCCATAACAGCTGTGGGCTTCTGACAAATCACTGGGGTGATGTGAGCATTGACATCAGTAAATGGTGGCAATAATTTGTGTTTCAGACCTGGAATATATCAGAAAATATGTTAAATCAAACCATGCCACTCTAGCAGACTTCTATGTGTATAACAGCCATATTTCAAATATGTCATTATTGTTTGCCCTTTATCCCTCCGCTTTGTCGGGATTTTTGCAAATGTCTTGGAGTAAAAGATTTGTTTTATCTATCTATCTATCTATATATATATATATATATATATATATATATATATATATATATATATATATATATATATATAAAGATATATATATATATATATATAGATATGTAGTTATATATACATATATGCATATGAGTACTACAGATATGTATTTTCCCCTTATGTTAAATGACTGTAGTGCATGATATGTTTGTAAAAACATTACAAATTCCTACAGCTCAGATGGTGTAGAGGTACAATGCTGTGATTGTAGTGCAGAGGGTTCTGGGTTCAAGACTTGTTAATGATGACATTTTTTTCATTCATGTTAAATGACCATAATTAATGACTGTTTAGGCTTCAATTTTTCACAACAGTACTTCTCAATACTCTACGGGTCTGCCCTCACTTTACATCTACCTGTGGCCCATAGCTTCTGTAGCACAAACATACCTGTTAAACTATCAACCTGGAATGGAATGGGGCAAACTGTGACAACTCTGGATGCATGACTAGAAGGGACTTGTACATGTCAGGGTTACATATCTGGCACAGAATGGGTACCCTGCACTGCTGTTATGTGAGTGTGCTACTGGCATACTTCACCTGGTTTCCTATCTGCAGCAGTGACTACTAGCGGTGAAAGCATGACACTTGAGAGACATGTATCAGGAAGAGTGCATGTTGTATGTACCTATCCTGCTGTTAATTACAGGCATGGGGTTTGACAGTGGAACAGTTGTACACAGTGTATTAGTATACCCTTCATACAGCTACTACCGACATTTCTTTACCTGTACAACCTGTGGAGAAAATATCTGTTAACACTACCTGACTGTTTCTACATTTATTCCTGATTCCTTGTATGTACATATACATGCACCTTACTACCACTCCCTGGATTCAAACCATGTCTGGGTGTGCAAAATGAACAACTCAGTTATTTTTCATCACGCTGAGCTACTGGGGAGCTCCTGTTTCTTCTTTGACTGGTTTCTGCCTAATACTCTCTTGGTTAGACAGTCTGACCTTGTAATCCTGAGATGCATGCATGACAGATAGTGTACTGTGCATTGATCCTTTGAAATAATACAATCTGGACAGCAAAGGTTAACACATGGCAATGCTGCATGGGACACACTATGATATATTACTATTCAGGGTTCAGAGCTTAGTACAGTACATTTCATATTTAATTTATATCTTGTTTTACAGCTCCACAATCTACAGTTTTTCTTAACAGCTGATTCTCAGAACAACCTCAGTTAATGCATGCTACCAAACCCATATTTGCTGTGGATAACCTGTATACATTCTATTTCTACAACAACATACCAGAGTAAACACAACAGCTTGTGGTATGGATCTTTATTATAGTGACATGACACAGGGCTTTAGTACTACATATCCTGTAGATCACTATTAGTTGGACAAACTTTATTTATTCAGTTGACACAGTAACAGTATACCTACTGGCAGCAATGAATGTACTTCTTCTTAGTTATTTGCACTATATACTGCAAGATAAATATGTACTCACCAGCCTGTCGGTGCAGCCTTAATAGTCTGTTGGCATGGGCTTCGATGTTGCTAACTCTCTCTGCTGTAGCTGTAGAGGAGAAAAACAAACATTATGCATACCTGCCTATCACATACTTAGGCTAGACTTTGGTACAAACTACTTGATACTGATACTTACACACTACTGGAGCATTCTGTGCCCATGCATCTTGGATCCACTGGGCCAAGAGTGCCCCCTTCCTCCGCTTTAGGTCAACATAATGGTCCCGTACCTGTTCGCCAGTTTGGGGGATGCCAGTAGCACTGGTGAGATCATGTGCAAGATGGTCCCAGGCCTCTGCTTTGTATTGTGAGCCCTGGTACTGGCCCTGCAGCAGTCTCTCATCATGGTTTTCTACAAGGAGTCTAGCCATGATGCTGGACTCCTGAATGCCTCAGCACTGTGTCTGAAAGAGTGGTCCTTCACCAACGCCCGACATAGTACCTGCACAGATCAACTATAACAGGTTCTGGCTGTATTCCCACCTATGCGGTTTAAATAAGGCCCTATTTCCACCCTTTGCTGTCATTGGACCATTTTGATAATGCTAAGCTCAGTTAAATGGTGCGCAAATCCACTAAGCTGACTTGAATAGTGCTTAAAGGGGTAAATGCTGAGCACTGCTTAACAGTGCGCAAATCCGCTTAGCTGAGCTACCTGCTGCTTAGCATTCACATTTGAGCAGTGCTTAAACTGGCTAAGCATAGCTGAGTACTACTTAGCATTGCTCAGTTTTCATTTTAAAAGAATATCAGGATTGTAGATTAATTCATCATTACTGACATATTATTGTGTATATCATTTACTGTACATGACATCCCCCTATGTGCTTTTATTACATTACCTTGGGGTGTGACTATACTGTATGGGACACTTGTGTATACATGGATGATTTTACATGTTGTATTCACTCACACTTCCATTTTGGACCTGCTACACTACCATGGGTAACAAATATCAATTACTACATAATTTAACATAAAGAAAATAATTTTAACAATGCTTTCCCATGTAAAAATAAAGATGCCTGTTTTGGTACTTGAACCATGAATGCCTGCTTGCAAAGCTGGGACTCTAACCACTACACGATCTTATCATTGAGATTTTAGCTATGCATTTATATTTAGCTGCTATGAGATGTTTAAAAAATGCTGAGCAGAAGGCCCTAACATGTAAACCTGCTCGGCTACACTTAAACATACCTTAAAATGGGAAAAAAAGGGAAATTGATAAACCCACTTTATTTACATGTAGCAATACTCCTTGTCAGTCACAGTAAGGGAAATTGTAAGGGGACACATAGGGGCAGATTTTAAATATTGCTCTTACAAACTTAGAAAGTTGTTAGAATAATAGGTTTTACATTAGCATGACTTTTCAGACGGATGAGGAGTTTTAAACTCAAATGTTTGTCATTATTTAATGACTCACATCTTCTGCTATTTGCCAGGTAGGGACAGATATTTGGGGGAACACACCAAAAATATGATGTAGCATACCTCTCAACTCTACAGATTTTAGCAGAATGTCCAGATTTTTGCCTCATATTTATGGTTCATTTCTCATTTGATTGTGGTTTTCTAGCAAGTCATTGGCAAATCACTCAGAGTTTAGGTCAGAGGATAATGACAGACATTTTAGTATCAGACTTCATACCCTTCAGAAAATCCATGCTAAGGCATAATATGTTATTCTATCAACTTTCCAAGTTTGTAAGGACAATATTTAAAAAGTGTCCCTATTTTTGAGCCTTTGCCCCCCCCCCCATTACTTATGGCTTTGCCCAGATTTCTTGCTCTGAGAGGTTGAGGGTATGTGAGGCAGACATGTGGGCATTCTGCAAAAACCTGTATAGTTGAGGGGTATGGCTGTATGGCACATTTGCAATGCAGGGTGTGTGTGACAGTACCCGTCACACACACCCTGCATTGCTTCCTATTGGAATAGCTGTTTCAGTGTCCACTGAAAGTACTAGGAAAGTGCCGTATGGCACTTTGACAATGAAGGGGCTGTCACACCCCCCTTGCATTTATTTCATGTTCTCCTGTTTATTTCAGTGACTGCAGACAGTGTTTTGCTATCATATTTTCTTTCAGTGTACACGGACACTGAAATTCATTTAAAAAGTGCCGTACAGCACTTTCTGAGTGCAGGGAGTGTGTTAGATGTGCGTGCACTACTTAAACATGCCCCCTGCACTCAGTAGTGTTTGTGTATGCTTAGCCTTAGCAGTAGCATGCCTTCATGAATATGCAAGACGCGCTGCTGTTAAAGCTATGAGGAAACAGACATGGTTCACTCCATGCAGGAATAGCACTATTCCTGCACAGAGTTTATTGAATCCTGGGGAGTAACTACTACATTTGTAATATTTTGTAAACAACTTACAATATCTCAGCAACCTCTCAAGTTACACACATACTGTCAGCAACATTTCATTCATCTAGCTGAGAGCTTTCATATGAGGGTAAGGAGTTCTGTCTGTGTTACTTGGTTGTTGAGATGTTTAGAAAAGTATGAAGTTTATATCTATATAAATTAATATCTTAAAAACAACACTTAATATCTACTTACTTGTACTAGATGGAGGTCAAATATTAATGCGGTTGAGTTTGCCATTGTGTAAGCCTTAAGATGAAATCTTTTAAAACCTTGTAGATAACACAGTTTTGGAATTATTGATGCAAATATGAGCAAGCAAAATTTGACGCCTAGAGGCATCAGTAAGAATTAACTGCAGATGCAGCTGGAGGCGTCACTTGGATGTAATGAGTTAATTAGATATTACTCCTGGGCCTCCACTGAAAATGGGCCTCAACTCACCTGAACACTCTGGCTCACAAAACAAATAAAAAATAAATAAATTTGATTACTTTTGGTTATTTTGACTGTGGCATTTACAATTTCAGAATTAGTATTTGGCCTATGGCTCACTTCTTTGAGGACATAATCTATTAAACATTGATATAATTCCATAATGCATGATTTACAAGTTTGAATATGTATCTTACAATGTACTGATTTTCTAGAAGCTGGACTGATGTAACCCCAAATTTGTATTTCGTATTACCCATTAAATCATATAGCAATTGCTAACAAGTATTAAAAATTAGACACTGGCATTTTCTGTGTATCTGAGAATAGCTTATTCTAGACCAGATGGACAATATAATCTGAGATATTACCAGCCTGGCAAAATACAAGAGTTTTTATATAGTTTTTGTGGACATCCTCCATCACTTTTCTTGTCATGTAAGAAATCAAAACGGACCACCTGTATCCATGGCAAAGAGGGCTGGAGCCCTTACTGTAACCCAAGTGACCAGGGTTTTGTAGGAGTGAGGTAGAAAGGGACAGGAGTAAGGGGTGTGACCTGATCATCTCTCCCAGGAGATATGGAGGGTAGCAGGTGCTTAGGGAGGATATAGGGAAGTGTGATTTCTCTGGTAGAAACTGAGGAACAAACTTCTCAAGCTTGAGGGGAATGGGGAGGGACTGCTTGCTAGCAATGTCCCTTGTGAAAGTGAGGGACGACCAGCACAGTCAGCCCATAACATGTCCCCTTTCAGCTCCACAAGTTGGGTATCCACAGGTAATATAGGACCAAACAGGAAAAACCCTTGAACCTCCCTAAATGGCTGTCTAAATGCTGGCACCTCCCAGTGAAACCTTACCCCAGTAATGGGGAATGAAAGGGTTGATTGGCTGGGATAGGCTGATGGTCGATAAGCACTAGGGGCAAAGATTGTGAAAAGAGCTCTAAAACAGACATTTCTTCATAACAGCTGTTTAAGATGCCTCTGCTAGTCCAAGAGGTAAAGAACTATTGGTTTATGGGAAGAAAAGACTGGAAGATTTAAATTTTTCACAACAGATGGCTACTACTTTAATCACAGTGAAAACAAATTCATGTCCTGTAGATTAATTAGGTCACAAATTAT
Organism: Protopterus annectens; assembly: GCF_019279795.1. NCBI lineage: Eukaryota > Metazoa > Chordata > Ceratodontiformes > Protopteridae > Protopterus > Protopterus annectens. The sequence goes on along the minus strand of NC_056730.1, from coordinate 963,942,247 downwards.
TTCTGGTAAATCCACAACTTACTTGTTGACAATATAGGTGCTAATATCAGTTCCATAAAAATCCTAGTAGTAAATGAAGCAGCCTTAGCAAAAAATTCCCTCAAGTTGAATTTCTTATTACATTTAGAAGCTGTTGCGGTAGCTGTGGTAACTGAAAGATAGGTTAGTTGTAATAATCCTTTAACAAGTGTACCCTACAAAAGCTACCATAATAAGACAACCAACAAAACTGAACAGGGAATTTCTATTTACATTTCCTACACTGCTTATCAAAGATGTTTAATACTTATAACTCAGAGGTAACTGCTGTTAGGCTTTCATTTAAAAATGAGACCATTGCAGTTGTTGGCTATTATTATAGTACAAATTTGACTGATGAAGGCAATAAAATGTTTACTGTCTCTTTTAAATACTCTGTGGAACAATCTTTCACAGTTTGTATGGGTGACCTAAATTTCCCCCAATATAAATTGCATGAAGTGGAATGAATACACAGCAACATGAAAATGTAACAGTAACTATCCAAACAATGCAATGATAATAATCTGTATACACGCAGTACAGTTTCCCATCCATAGTAAGCATGCTGTGCATATGATATTCTTATATTCAGATGCACGGAGCATTCACAATGAGCTCTTATACCCAATGAGATCATCAGTTTATACCTGTATTCTAAGTAATTTGCTTACTGCCATAAGTAAAAGTTCTGTATGGAACATCAACAAAAAAGTACATCAAATAATCTATGGAAATGTCCCTTAGATAGCCACTGTTAAAGCAGTAATCCACTAAAGCTGTAAAACTTACCCTGCAGTACAGAGGAGGGAGTCCTGAGTGCAGCTAAGGTGACCTAAGTTAAATTTGTGGATTGGGACACCAATGAGTCTGCATTTGGGGGAGGGGACTGAGATAGAGTGGCATTTTCCCAGTATACCTATCCCAAGTGAGTGGGAGAGATATGCAGCTTGGACTGTACCTTATAGTGGAGACCAAGTACTCTAGGCTTCCAGCAAAATTTTGATAATGCACCTACAGTTCATCTATAGTAAACTTTCACATAAACATCATTGCTTGCTCAGCATAGAGTATGGCTTTACATAGGGCATATACAATAAGCCTTTCACTGCTCTCAGGTTGGGACCCTACATGGTTACCCTGATCTGCCCATGCCCACTCTTCAAATCTTACTTATTGATGTTTCCCACTTGTAAGACCCAAGTCTTGTGAGGGGGGAAACAGTCAAGTGCTGGGATATCAATTGTGGAAGACAAAGGAGGGTCTGCTCCACACAGCTGAAAGAAAGCAGCAAGGAGGAACCATAAACTATTTAAAAAATAGTAATTCATAAAATTATGTTACTGGAGAAGAAAAATGGAAATTCAATAGAAAGAAGAAGCGTAACTGCAGAATTTATGATAGGCACACTACACAATTAAACCTAGACATATGTATGCCTTTTCAAAGTATCATAAAGGATGTAAATAGACATCTCCTATCATGAAATTGTGTAATATTCTTAGCACCTTCTACTATTATCTACTATTGTCTGGCAGTTAATGCAGAGCAGTAAGGCTCTGAGCTGTTAATGAGCTGCTTCCTGTAGTCAAGGGTACAGGGCTTGATTCCTTCCAACTCCATTTCCTTCTGTGAGACTCTGAACAAGTCACTACACAAGACAATTCTCCTGGGATGCCAAAGAAAAGGGCCACTTGCTCCTAATGGGATTATCCATTTAATTGTTTGTGTCTTTCGGCTTTTCCCGGTTAGGGGTCACCACAGCGGAACTTTCGTCCGCTAATGATTGGCAGTAGATTTTTACATACTGGCTTGCCGGGCCTAATGCACAACCTTCAACGAAGGAATGCCCATTCATGCATGTTGCCACACAGAAGACGCTCTAACTGAGAATCGAACGGGCAACGTCTAACTGTCAGGCGACAATGCTACCACAGCACCACCACCGCAGTGGGGGGATTATCCATTTAATAAACATATAAAAATAAAATAAAAATCAAAAGTTATAATTTAAAGAACAGCAACAGTTCAACAAGCATCACCTTATGGGGAAACTGCAAGTTAAGTGACATGGAATTATTAACTAAGATAGTCAACATTTCTCATCTATATACACTGTACACTTTAACTATATCTGCAGACTGTGACAGTTTGTGGAGATCAGTACACTCCTGGCGGGTGTTAAACTTGGAAACAGTATCTAGTGCATTACAAGTAATAAAAACAAGCTCCATTTTGTACCCAATTATGATTCCTGTGATAAAAAAAGTATTTCTCTATTACTTACACCTATTTCGCTTTGGCGACCCCTAACCGGGAAAAGCCGAAAGAAAAACAACTTACACCTATTTTATATAATCTGTTCTAGAAATATTTGTTTATAGCCTGTGTTACCCCAGGCTGGAGAAAGCAGTATGTATACCCATTCACAAATGTGGTGACAAGAGTCTGTCATTCACCTTTATGCCAATAAGTCTTACTTCTGTTACGGGTAAATTATTTGGCTTTACTTTACTTTTTGTTTTTACACTAACCTCTTTGGCAACCTCTGATCCCTTCTGACACAGATTCAGTGAAGACAGGTCCTGCTAATCAAATCTAATCAACTTTTCCTTTAAAGGAGGGATCTGTGGAGGCTGAACAGAATATCATCAGCCTAGGATAGCTAGTTCCACTTGGGGCATCAGTTGGTTGGGTTAAATGCTGATGTAAGGGAAAGATTACATGTAAAGGACTAATCATATAGGCAGAAAAGCTCCATTGGATTCCAACGACACATAAGTTATAGTAGCTGCCTTGTATCCCCTCACCATGCCTGACTTCATAGCATAACTGCTCAGCAAGAACACCTTAGCCTGGAAGATCCACAGCATTTAGAAACATGTTTAACAGGTATCTAAGCTTTTTAGCAAGATGACCAAGTACAACATTTTTAGAAAATTATTTTTTGCAGGGAGGCTGTCCACCCCATACCCCTAAACTTAATTACCCTCAGTCTAAGGTGACTGTATCTTGGATAAAGAGTGGTCATTAACAAGCACCAAAAAGCCTGTCTCACTCTCTGGGAGGATACAAAACTTAGACCAACTATTAAGCAGATATATTCAAACAGCAATACCCCACTCAAATATCTTTTAAGGAAAAAGAAACAAGCAACTGTTCAATCAAGATTTAAGATCCAAAAAATCTTCATCTCTGGCAATCCACCTATATACCTTAGGGAATAATTTAATGTGATTAGTGATTCATTTGTTGACAAGACCTTGGATCTCCCCAAGGCTGAAAAAGATGTGAAAGTCTAAGAGGAGTTTACAATACTGAATAAGGTAGACATGTAGTGATGTCTGACAGTTAAGGCTCTGAGCTGCTAATGAGGTTCATTGTGTGGCCCAAGGTTTGAGTCCCTCAGGCTACATTTGTCTACTGTTTGACTCGAAGCAAGTCACTTAAGCAGATAGTTCTCATTAGTCAAGTCTGAAAACAAGATTGTGCCCAGCAGGTTTACCAAGTTAAAAAAATTAATACAATAAGAATAAAATAAAAAAATTTAAGAATCCAGCTGATGCTATATTTATCATTTCTTCAAGACCAACCCAAAACATCAGCTGCCTTGACTACTTGCTCCATTCCTCTCAGCTCATCGAAGGTACCATGGATATCTGTGTGGTGTCCATTCCCACTACAGACCATGTGGCGGTATTTCTCAATTTGTTCAGTCTGCCCTGCACCCATTCTCCAGAGCATTGGTGGATGGACCCTCTGTTCCTTATGTACAAAGATATCAGTCTTTTGGTCACTAGAGGGATAGAGAATGTCATTAGCCTGTAATCTCCCAAATAATAAGGGAAGTAAATACTGAGGGAAGAAATGGCCAAGGAATTGTTATGGCTAGGCTTGTATAGGCTATGGCTGATAGCTTAATACCAACCTATGAACCTATGAATATGGCTCCCTTAATCTAGAGTGATTATCTTAAGTCTGAATTAAAGGACTGCAGTAGTACATTTAAGGCTATGGTATTAGGCTGCACTCATCAGGAGACCAGAGATTGAGATTTAAAGTTTTCAGTTTTCCATGAGGAGTGTAATTAATGAAGAAAACAAACCCTGACGATACTTACCATTTCAGTTTTATTGATTCTAATCATCAGTAGCCATGCAGCCATTGCTTTCCTGTATTGTAGTAGTGGCTAATTGGGTCTTCTATCTCCCACCTAGCCAACCAACTCAAAAGAGACTTCTTGACTGAATAGATTGTCTGCAGTATGGTCCCTGCTACTAGCAAGCATGTGCTACTGAGTAAATTTCAAAGCTGCTATCTGCTTCTTTTCCCTATTACTGAGCCACAGGAAGCAACTGCATTGTTTTGATATTGTTTATAGTAGTACAGGTATCAGCCAAAATACAGTAACCCTTATTATTGGCTAGTCTTGGTTTCTTGGGCCATGGGAAGAACAATAACCACTGCACACAGATAATAAATTAAAAGCTGATTGCAATCCTCCCCTGTATGCTTGCAACAGAGTTCAATTAGATTACCTCCTCAGTGCATGCTGCAAAAACACTGATAAAGGTTGTAGTGTGCTCCATCTGATAATTAGGCTCAGAAGACTTTAACAAGAACCGGAACAAAAAGGCCTTTATTATTGTACTTACCATTTTTTTAGCCTTATAAATGCTGGACTTAGGTCTAGCCCCCTCCCCCCCCATCTGCACATGTGGATACTGATTGTCTCACTGGCATGAGAGTCTCTATCCACTTCACTCCCTCCTATCTAGAATTTCCCCAGCTAACCTCATATCATTTAAGTTAAACAATCCACTTTCCACCTCCTTCATACTTACGTTTATGCACACTCACCCAAACACCATCAATACAGCAGATACATTTCACTATCTTTGAAAATAGGTTACATTAAAATCATTCTTCACCCACACCTACACTTATGCTTCTTAACATAGTTAACATAGTTAAGTTTTCCAAGCTAACTTTGTACTGATTTACTCCTTAACATAGGACGTAACATAGTTAAGTTTTACAAGCTAACCTTGTACCTATTTACTCCTTAGCATACTACTTAACATGGTTAATATAGTTAAGTTTTACAAGCTGTGTACCAATTTACTCCTTAACATACTACTTAACATAGTTAACATAGTTAAATTTTACAAGCTAATTCTGTACTCGTTTACTCCTTAACATGCTACTTAACATAGTTAATATAGCTAAGTTTTACAAACTAACTTTGTACCCATTTACTCTTTAACATACTACTTAACATAGTTAACATAGTTAAGTTTTCCACGCTAACTTTGTACTGATTTACTCCTTAACATACTTGCTCACATTCTCCAGTTTTAAAGGTATACAACCAACACAGTACACTACAATTACTTAATTTATTCCTCACTTATTGAATTCTATTAGAGTCTTCTATAATGTATGTCTTAATTTATCATAGATGTCACAACTCTTTCTTAACCATCTCATACACTGATCATAGCATCATCCCATCCACATTGTCCTATCATAAATTCATCTTCACCACAGATGATTACACCAAACTTAGAATTCCTTCGGTCTTTCTACCTCTTATCTAATAAAACCCTGTATTGAGCATAACCTCTTCTTCAATGTACTATTACAGTAAAAAACTTAATTGACACTTCTATAACTCATTTCTTTCAATGCTGTCATTTTACTTCAGTTTTTCTACCTCAGACACTTACTACCCTCTTCTACTGCCTTTCCACCACTTACAATTACCTAACATGCTTTGCCACATATCCCTTTGCTTATCTCTTATATACCTAGGCATCCTAACCTCCTTCCACCCAGGAATCCCAACTCATCCAGGCTTACTTCATAACTAAAACATCAGTTTCATTTCCATTGTATATCATAGTCATCCATTTCCCCAAATCTCTACAATAGCACCTTAAATTACCTTATTTCTCACAGACACATAAGCAGCATAATCCCTCTCTCCCCCTCCAGTTCTTACAGAATATTCAGAATCCTATATAGTGGACCCATTCCCTCAAGTCATGGCCTGCAAGTCCAGTTTATCATTAGCATTTGTGACTATTCATTACATGGAAAAACTCATATTTATCCATGGAGGATATTAGTCTCTGGCCCACTGCTTTACATTAGGTTACAAGCCTCAAATGAAATGGTCATATTGCATGCATTGCATAGCTAATGTGGCTTGTAGGACTGTCTCAGAGTCCAGGATATTTTGACCCATTTGTTGCCAATACTCTCTGTACATTGCTGACTTTCCCTGTCTTTCATCTGCATGGCTTGCTACAGCACATTCACATTTTGTAGGCCTTTAGAAAACCAAGAACATTTAGATTTCTTAAGTGGTTGTCTTTTTCAGATAATACATTCTGAGTAATTAGAAATCTCCAGGTGAGCTGCAAATATGGGGGATCAGAACAGCTCCTAGCTAGAAAGTTTACCTTTATTGTGAACTGGAGGAGGGTGCAAGCCACAGTAGTATTCTGGTTTGTATCTGGGCTTTCTAAATGCTGTTAGCTGCCCCCACAAAAAAATAAATAAATAAATAAAAAGGCTTTACTTTCTTGTTATATCAACATATATAAGTCTATAAGGAATTTATTATAGTAATGTGACAAAATATCCTTTAATTATCATAGTAATGTCAAGTGCACCTATTGATCAAGTTTGTTGCATATCTTTAAAATACATTTAGATCCCTGATAGCTGTCTCAATTTTACTATTTGTGCCATTGTTATGAGTTAACTGCTGTTCAAAATCCTGAATTTTTCTTAATATTGCAGTTATACCTATGAAGTTTTTTATTTTTTTTTTTACAGATTAAAGTACTGATATATGTGTTATAAAAACAAAGTGGGTAAATAAGAGAAACAATTCATTCTTGTCTGCTGTAGCTCTGTGTTGCTGAAGAATTAAGAGAGCATTGTGACCAGTATATGAAAAGAAGAGCCTAGCGACAGTTAAACCAAACCACAGAGAGAGTCTCTGTTAAGACTACCCAACCAAATTAAGTATATTTCTATCAAAGTTTCAAGCTAAACTTGACCTGAACATAGGGACTTGACATGAACCCAGGGTTGGATTTTTATTGCTGTCTACCTGTATGCACATCAGTTAGAAAAGGCCCTGGCAAGTAGTCATGAAAACCGGGTATGGATTTCCCCAGTCTTGTGCTGAATGCATATATCTTCTGACTGTCACCTGTACAGGAATACTGAAAACAGCTATAGAGATAGCACCATCATGCCACTGATAAAAGAAATCAGACTTTGTCTCTTTAGATTGTGGCTAATACTCATCACTCACCAGACAGAAGTCGCCTATGGATAAATGTACTTGTTTTTCTTGTAAATTCAGTGCTGCCTGGACCACAGACACATCTTCAGTCTCCTGAGCTATCTGGTAACAGTGGCAAGCTCTTTCAATATATTTCTGTGAGGCTGCTTTTTCATTTAATTTCCTTGGGCCTTTAAGCAAATGGCATTGATGCCACAGAGAGAGTCTATGTTAAGACTACAACCAGCACAAACACAAACACCTGTATAACTGCATTGACTCGGCCATACCTGATAGGACCAAAACAAGCTTCAAACAGAGCATCTCATTGGCTCTCTTCAAACACAATCTGGATGATTGGATGGGTAAATTTACCCTGGGGGTTCCACCTGTGTCCCTCTTGGACACAGGTATTAGGTGTTGATCATGGAAATAGGGGTAGAACTTGGCTAGGCTTGTAAGGGCCCTAGGGCCATTAGTCTAGTAACTTCCTATGATCCTATGCATTCTATTTGACTAGTCTGACAATTCACATTGCTCATGCACCACTCTTTAGCTCTGTGTTTGTGATGAATTTATCCCACTTTGAGCAGTGGTGTGAATTTTGGAAAAACTGGTTCAAATGGCAGCCTTCCATGAAAGTAAATGCAAAACAGCAGTTCCAGCACCTCTAGTCACACACACAAACATGAATGCACATACACACACACACACACACACACACACACACACACACACACACACTGTCTCTCTTCTCTTTAGTCTATCTATAGTCACTTGTAAATTTAAACCATGACCATAGATTACACAGTTTAAGATGGCACTGGTTAAGAGAAAGAATTATTAATATTGATCAAGAATATCCATTTTCTGTTACTGATGGATTAGAAACCACCATTAATCATACCTCTCAACTGTCCACATTTTTGTACAATGTCCAGATTTGTGTATCATATTTTTAGTCTGTTCTTCATAAAATTTGTGATTTTCTGCCAAACTACTAAGGACTGAAGTAACTAAATAATGACAGGCATTTTAGTTTCAGATTTCATATCCTTCAGAAAATGCATGCTAACACACAACCTGTTATTCTAACAATGCTCTAAGTTTATAAGAGCAAGATTTAAAAGCAGTTCCTATTTTTGGGACTTTGTCCCACCTATTATTTTTGGCTTTGTTCAGATAGATTTCTTGTGCTTGAGGTTGAGAGATATGCATGAAAAATGAAAGTATAAGTACAGATATCTAATTATGGTGCTGAAAAAGTGTGCTTTGTCAGACAAAATGTGATGCAGTTTATTAAAATTTTCAGACTGGAATTATACAAAGTAAATTCAGAATTGTTGATTTATAAGGGATTCGTTATTCACTTAATTCAGAAACATTTTAAAAAGGCTAAAATTAGTCTTATGTGCAGATATTTAAATTCATAACACTGACTGTACCTGTTTTGTCAGTGTGGCCCTTTTTAGGAAAGTGCCCTGTAGTATATTATTTTGTCTGTGGGTTGAGTATTCTTAAATTAGATTTACATAAACAATTGCAATATATGGAACTCTGAGCCAGGAAAGGGGTGCTATTTTAAATAAATTAAACTATCCAGCTAATAGCATTATCATTAAGCATTACTTTGGTTATTGTAACAGGGAATATAACACTTTATTTTCATTTGTTGGAGATCCTTCCTTTAGCCAGGATGAAAGGGATGACCATGTATTAATGTATTAAAATGATGAAGCCATTTAACAGATAGACTATAAAAGTGTCTGTTTTCTTTTTTGTACCAGGTTGAAGGAATGAGAACTCATGCATGAGTCATACATCAGCTAATCTGAATTATCCTGTCCTTGTATATTTTTAGAAAACAAAAGCCACAAAAGGTAAACCAGGATGTTGCTTTGATAATGAGTCTTGAAAATGTTATTATCTCCTGCTTAAATGCATGGATGAATTCTAATTCTGAAAATACCTCTGCCACCAGCATGAATAATGTATTTGAAGGTTTACCACATTAGATGTATTCCAGTGTATATAATAAAGCTGAGTAAAAATATTACAAGGTTGATAGATGTTTGACATTCAGACTAAAAATAGACATCAGTTTTAAATAACTTGCTGTGACAAAGTTTTTGAAAATTAAAAGTAGGCAGCTAGTGCATAATTTTTCTATATCTAGGAGCCAGGAAAATAGATTAGATAGCTTAGATAGATAGATAGATAGATAGATAGATAGATAGATAGGTAAATTAATATATTTATACATACATATATATATATATATATATATATATATATATATATATATATATATATATATATATATTATTTTTGTTGTCTATCATGTCTATCATTCAACGCCTATTATTCATCAAAGTAAGGCTTAAATGATTTTTACTGCAGTAAGCCTGATTTATGAATTTATAATATTGCTATTTAGTGCTATATTCAACTTTACTTCATCAACTGTAGCAGTAAATGGGAATTTCATTTTGACTACAGTTATATGGTAGTGAATTTATTTGAAGTAAAGTAGTATGGGGTAATGTACCACATGTTGCAGGGCTGGGAAGCTTTGCTTTGTTTTAAATGTTTGGGTGTGTGGTACTTTTACTTGATTTTACTAGGTAGGTTTATTTAATATGCAGCTGCTTGTTTCCAAGTGTAGTAACTTTAAATATAACATTTTTAGTTTGTCAGATATAACGGTACTGATGTTTCCATTTGATTACCGATGTTTCTATTTGATTTAATGCGACATTCTTTTATTGTTACGGTCAAACAGTTACTTATTGTGTTTGTAGTTAATGCAGCATAAGTTGTGGTGTTTACTTTGTGCAGTGTAGAATGTTATAGGAAGAAGACCTTTCAGTTTAGTTTACTATGTGTATATTTAAATGGATTACAAGAGAAGTAAATGTGAACGAAGTTATATTTATATATATATATATATATATATATATATATATATATATATATATATATATATATGAGTCTACTTTAATTACCCGAGCAACCACATCACTGACTTTCATTTTGCTGAGATGAAAGGACCGACAAACCAGAAGACCAACATCTGGGACACCGACTTTCCACTCGAGGTAAGTAACCACCTGGCCATCCTGCTGAACTTTGACCCTTACCCCCATGGTAGTGCGATTACAAAGTTGGTATATTTAGTTGGGGGGAGAAGCTCCCCACGAGTGGGTTTTATTTTGTTCAGTTTATTTATTTTTTGGGGGATGGCCAAGCGATTACTTACCTCAAGTAGAAAGTCGGTCTTCTGGATGTTGGTCTTCAGGTCTGTCGGTCCTTTTGTCTCAGCAAAGTGAAAGTCAGTGATGTGGCCATTCGGGTAAGTAAAGTAGACCCATATATATGTGTGTGTGTGTGTGTGTGTGTGTGTGTGTGTGTGTGTGTGTGTGTGTGTGTGTGTATACACACATATATATATATATATATATATATATATATATATATATATATATATATATATATATATATATATATATATATATATATATATATATATATATATATATATATATATATATTGTGCGATATATATATATATATATATATATATATATATATATATATATATATATATATATATATATATATACGTACACATATATCTATAGAATAGCCAGTTTTGTGTTAGTATCAGAGTGTGTCACACATTTGGTGAGTTATGTTAATCTTGTTGCTGGAATACTGGCACAGTTTATTAAGGTTATTAATGATTTCTAGGCATTGCTGTTGCTGTTCTCTCTGGCTACATTTAGTAATCTTTTGAATCTGTCCAGTGGCAATTTTTTTTATGTAGAATGAATGATTTAGATTTAAAATGCATGTATGATATGTGTAGTTTGTCAAATGTATTGTTTTAGATTGCAGAATTAAATTTCTTTTTTTATGGCTGTGTAGACGTTCTGCTGTATTTTGTTGACTTTATGTTCATTTGTTAATGGTACACAGTTGTGATGTATTGTGAATTTGATATTATGTGTAATTGAATTTATTTATTTATTTTGCTGTTTTATATTCCATTGATTTTATATATTTTCTTCTTTCTGCCATATACTCATGTGTATGTGGGTATCTATGTAAGTTGGTATATAAACAACTGAAGAGATGCCACTCATTTGAGTAAGCTGTTTTTACAAGAAGTTCCCATTCTGTCACAAAATAGTTTTACTGATTTTCATCCCAAAACCCAAAATAACCAAAAATGGTACATTTCAACCCTCTAAAACCATTTAATTTTGCAAAGCCATTTTCCCAACCATCATGGAGGTAGAGGTTCACACACATTTAAATAGCATCAAAGGTTGACAGTAAAAAAGAACTACCAGTAAAGACTTTAAACTTATGCCATGGGCAAAGAAGTGGAAGCATTTTACATTTCATTTTCATTTTCAGAGGTTTATAGTGTTACATATGAGTCACTAATAATTAAGTAAAATGTATTTTGTGTGAAAAAAGTAGTATTCATAAAAGGGCATGCTTTCACATATGTGTTCAAGCTAAGGGCGATTCTGTGGAAGTTTTTGTTGGGCATTTGTATGAACTATCTAAACAAGGAGAGTTTAATCAGACAAAAGATGAACAAATTAAAGATAGAATAGTGATTGGCTGATATAGAAGTGTCTCAAATATCACATCTGGAAGTAAATTATGTTTGGAAAAGGTGATTCATTTTACTAGAGAGGCTTAACTAGTGAAGAGACAAACTGCTAATATGCGTTAAGCAAATTATATGTGTCAGGTAAGATGCAAAAAAATGTCAAATTGAGAAATAGCATAACAATCATCAAAGTAAGTATATGCATGAGAAGCAGACTACATGCAAGTTTGACAAATGCATGAGATGTAACCATTTACACACCGGGTTAGAGCAGTGTGCTGCACGTAGCAGAACGTGCAAGAAATGCAACAAGATGGAACATTTTACTGTTGTGTGTAAATCTAATTTAGGAAAAGAAGTAGCCATTGAGAGCAAAAGTAAAGAAAGTGTTCAGAAAACATTTGCCTTGGTTCAGTGACTACTATGCCAAACATTGAATCAGACAAAGAACTCAAACTCCCAACACATGCAACCTGATTAAGCTTTAAAATAGACACAAGAGCTGATGTTACTATAACATCACATGGTACTTTACAAAAGCATCTCAAAGCGTCCGCAATTGTACAAAGTAGAAACAGAAATATGTAACCCTAGAGGCAAACTCAAGTGTATAGAAAGATTCTTAGCAATAGCAATGACTGAATAGAGAGGGCACAAGACTCGACTCTGGATCTATACTCGGGAAGTTCCATAACCTGCTCAGTAGAACTGTGGCATGCAAGTTGAAGCTGATTGCCAGAGTAAATGAAATGAATGTGCCTGTGTTTGATGAAGCTGGTCTGTGAAGCTATGAGTCAGTAGTGATGAAGCTGAAGCAAGACAGTGTCTCATATGCCTTGAATGCACGCACAGAGGAGTACCAATCCCATTACTCTCTAAAGTAGAAACAGAACTCGAATGCATGCGAACAATTGGTATGGCTGAAAGCTCCATCCATAGCAGGGTCATCGGGCAACACACCCCTGCAGAAAAAATAAAGTATGCTCCGAGTTAAAGACCAAAAACCTGTTCTGCACTCTGTAATTATAGCAAGCTTTCTGCAATGTAACAGGCACCTTGCACACCCTAGGAGCTCCACCCTTGAATGCAATATAAGCATTCATTTATGAAGCCAGTATTGCACTCACACACCATCAGCACCTGCCAATCATGCCTCCTAACACTTTGGACCCAGGAAAGCTGCCCCCTTTGCCCCACTCTAATTATGGCTCTGACTTAAAATGCAGCTGAAACTACTAAACAGTATGTACCAGTGTTATCAGTTGTCAACCAGAATGGCAATTTGAGAATGTGTGTAGATTTAAAAAGTCATTAGGGAAAGGTTCAGTCTACCTACCTCTGAGGATATTGCACTTGGCTGACTGGTGCCAGAGTGTTCTCCACATTAGAGGCTTTTAAGCAGGTTTGGCAGATACCCCCAGAGAGATTTAGTATAACAGCGAACAATCTTTTTACTACAGTTAGAAGGCTTTGCTTCAGAAGACTGCCATTTGGTATAACTTTAGTACCAGAAATGGAATTAAAATGAAGCTGCGCAGTACTACTGCTGTAGAAAATGTTCAAGCTAGTCCCTATACAATTTAGTAGCAGCAATAAAATATTATCACTTTTACTGTATATTTGTTCCTTACCTGTCTTCTAATGTAATCGTTGCATGCTATGCATACACGTGTAAAAAATATACTATCCGGTCAACCTGCACATAAATGCAATTAAATAACAGGAATTATACAATGACTGGCCATTAATGTTCAAAAACGAGCATGCTGATTGTTCAGCCCAACAAGTATGCCCATTGTAAATCAAGCATATACTAATGGAAAAATGTCCAATCGCCAAGACTTTCTTCCATTAATATATGGTACGAACATTTTACTTTGACAGCATTTGCTTTGTTTTATACATCTACACACTCACAGACATGGATATACACATGTACATTCACACACGCAGATGGATATATATATATATATATATATATATATATATATATATATATATATATATATATATATGGATCTACTTTTCTTCATCAAAATTACACTTGTTTGAAAAAGAAAAGTAGATACCCACTTCATCAAAAGTCAACTTCAACGAAACTGCATTTTCATTAAAGTATAGTCCCCAGATCGGCTAACTCCAAAAAAAAAAACACACAAAAATACATCTTTTGCAGGGGGCAAGCCCCCCCTGCACCCCCCACACCCCCCCTACTTTAATATTCTCACTGCAAGATCGCACTACATTGGGGAAAAGGGAATATTCCCTTATCCCCACTGTACCACAATCTCAGCACTAGTTTGCTTAGTTGTACATCAACACTAAACGTTGATGTACAACTAAGATTACATGAAAACTGCATGTTTTTATTACTTCTTTTTTTTTTTTTTTTTTTTTTTTTTTTTATCTTCACAAGTGCATTTTTGACAAAATGCACTTTCGTGGAAGTGCACTCATGAATTTACAGTTCATTGAAATGTAAATTCGATGTAGTAAATGGATCCCATATATAAAGGGCCCAGCTCAATACCAAAAGATTGCCAAATTCCAGTAATCATGGCCACACAGGTAAAAACGCACTCTCCAAAGCTAAGAATACAGCATCCATGGGATCAGACGACATCCCAGGCTGTGTACTACATGAACTACAAAATGAACTGGCACCTCACCTAAGTGTCATGTTTAATCATAGCCTCACCTCAGGCTTCATGCCCAATGAGTGGCACACAGCTACAGTTATCCCACTACACAAGGGGGGATCCACCTTGGATCCCGGGATCTATCATCCCATCAGTCTGATGAGCCTGATCTGCAAAGCTATGGAGCGCATTATCATGGAACTTATAAATTAAGACATTGGCAACCTTCAAACGCTGGACCCCACCCAGTTTGGTTTTGTAAAGGGCCGATCTTGTCTCCTCAACCTGATTGACTTCTTTGAATCAGTATCCAGAACCATGAATGAGAGCAAGGCAGTCCACACAGCCTATCTGGACCTCTCCAAGGCCTTCAACACCACCCCCCACTGTAGAATCATAGATAAACTTACTAAGCTGGGCATTAATCCCTATGTCACTTGATGGGTTGCCAACTGGCTTACTGACAGACCCCACACTGTAAAAGTAGACAACTCAAAATCCAGCTCCAGACAAGTGACAAGTGGAGTACCTCAGGGTTCAGTCCTGGAACCGCTCTTGTTTGGCATCTACTTCTCTGAAGTACAGACCAACACTAAGGGACTCTGGCTAATAAAGTTTGCAGATGACTGCAAACTGGGAGCCATTATTGAATCCCCAAATGATGTGGATATTCCACAAAAGGGCCTTACAAAAACAGATGTTTGGTGTCAGAGCCATGGGCTCAAGCTCAGTGCCAAGAAATGTATAGTTATCCCCTTTGGGAAAAAAAACATGTACCCATGAATTACCACATAAGTGGCAGTAGACTAAACACCAAAAGTGTGATAAGGGACTTAGGGACACAAGTTGACAGTGGTCTCACCTTCGATAACCACATCACCACAACAGTCAGGAAATCCTTCTATGTGGCACACCTCATCATTAAGGGCTTTACATCCAGGAAAAAGGAGGTCACTGTCCCACTGTACTCATCCCTCATTAGACCCATTATAGAGTACAATGCCATGTTTGGTATGTACCTCACAAGACATCTGCAACAACTGGAAAGGCCACAGAAATACCTCACTAAAAGAATCATAAGCCTAAAGCAGATGCCCTATGCTGACCATCTAAAAAAAACTGCAGCTATACTCTGTCACATATCACCTATTCAGAGGCGATCTCTGCTTAACATACAAGGCCATGTCAAACCCAGAGCTGTTGGACATGCTACACTAAAAGAAATCCCAATCCCTCAGAGCCACATGCCCCAGGGATCTAAACCTGGTCATCACAATGAACAAAACATGCTGGAGGGATAGGTTCCTGACCCAGAGACTCCCCATACTCTGGAATAGACTGCCCATACATGTCAAGCTGAGCACCTCTTTGGCCCTCTTCAAAAAGAAACTTGACGATTGGATGGGAGATAGGAAATTCACCCCAGGGATCACATCAATTGTCCTGTTAGACAGGGGACGAGGGAAGTAATAGCCAGGGAATTGTTATGGCTAGGCTTGTATAGACCCTAGGGCCGATGGCTTAGTACCAACCTATGAACCTATACACACACACACACACACACACACACACACACACACACACACACACACACACACACACACACACACACACACACACACGTACACAGACACGGATATACATACACAACACGCACACCTTACTGAGATGAAGGCTGTAAGGCTGTAAGTGCCAAATACCTCTCTGTACAAGAAACAAAACTGAAACTTTGTTTTGATTACCTGACATCTAATGGTGTAACCGAGTCTTTCAATTAATTACCACAACAAATGATCCAAGAATCATTTTGTGGAGTGAATTAATAGCCACATAACTCATTACAGTTTTTAAATAAGTAAAAATAAGTAATTTTACAGAAGAAATAGTTGTTGCTGCCACCTGCCAGTGAAACAAATTTGGACAGCATGGTGGAGTGGGTAGGGTCAGTTTACAAAGCCAACATAGTGGTGGTGTGCATGTAGAAATCAAACTATTAGAGAATATAGCTAGTATTGATTACCCAGGCATACCTCATTTTTGGAAACATCTAAGGACTTTACTTTTGCTCTGTATTGAAAAATGCAATTTACAAATTGTGGTTGTAATCAGCAAACAGTTTTTCAGGTAACATTTCCTGCCTAGAACTGCAAATAAATCTTTAATTTTAATGCCTAGTCTCTGGGTCCCCATCTATCTCAATTAATTTTATATGTTTTTATCCTCAGTATTTCATGCTACAGATTAGAGAATTGCATACTTAGTATTACTGGATAACAGAAATCAAGTTGGAATGCACTTTACTAGCATGAATCCAACCAGTGTGCCCACTGTAAATCGAGCATATACCAATGGAAAAAAGCCTAGTTGACCAGCCTTTCTTCTATTAATATATACAACGGAAACTCTACTTTTTCATTTTTTGTTTTTTTTAAAAAGTAAAGTTTCAAAAATGGGAGATTTCAAAACAATGGGGCAGACGGGACAGAGAAAAATACAAGGATAATCACGTACATTATGCAAAACTAGAGAAATGTACCGGATTATCCTTATATTTTCCCTGCCCTGTCTCTGCCATATGTTGGAAGTCTCTGGATTTCTTTTTTTTAATTTAAAAAAAAAGCAAAGGAGGTCTTCCTTTCTCCATTGCTTCCTTTACTCAGCACTGAAATTCTGCGTAAGCATGGGAATGAAAGTTCAATACACATGCGCAGTACGTCATGGAAGCCCCGGGATACCAGGGTGGGAAATGTGGAAAAGTAGCATGTCACCCTTATATAAAGAAATTACATTTAGAAAAAGTAAGTAACTTTTTTCTTAATTAATGTCACCTGAGTGACCAAACATAGCCAACCATGGGTAAATCCAGCATTATCCACACCCAGCTGTGGGTTATTGCTATATTATAATGCCCACTAAGTTGATGTTGTAGTAAATCTGCTAGTGTAGATACTAATTGCTTGCGATGTATTACCTTCTGCATACTGGCTAGCTAGTGACAGTACCTGTGACCACTGCTGAGTGAACATTTTGAAATCAAATAAGACATTCACAGCTTCTGTTGTTTTCAAGGCATGATCCATTAGAAAATATGCACATGCTTTAGGAACAGAAAATTGGTTTTAGTTATTCATTTTTTCAGTATGGATGGTATGTTTATGAAGCAATAATACAGTTCCATGAAGCATTCCTCTTTCACCACATAATGCAGTTAATTGGTGTGTTGCACAAAGTTTCAGACATATGTGTCATGTATTAGGCAATGCATGTTTAGTAATGAGCCTATAAACTATAACTAGACTTAATTCCAGTCAGGAAATCATAACTGCATGCCATCCTGTGTATCTCTGATTAATTGTATCAGTACTTATTGCCTGTACTTAGTCATGCAAATTCTGACAAAAGCACTGTGTTAGTACAGTGGAAAATGTTATAGCTGTTTAAGTATTCATATGACATTACTTTTCAGCTTTGGCATGCTTGATAGGTTAGGCTTTGCACTTACATACATAATGCCCAAAAGAGGCAATGATATGCTATCATATAATGTCTGTTCTGCAACACCAAGTTTGAAATGTGGGGTATAATATATGTAACCTATTGTGATATTGGCACATTAGGATGTTGTAATGTAATTTACCATAGCTTGATACTGTTTTCACTCTTCTGACTAATGGGTCACGCTTATTTGCTTTGGAGTGTACCACTATATGTGCATCACTGTTGTCATCCACAGCACAGTTTTTTCCACAGTTTTCATTATAATGCATTGCACCACTATACATTCATGACCATTGTCATCCACAGTATAGTTATTCCATAGTTTTCATTATAGTGTATTGCACCACTATACATGTATTACCATTGCCACCCACAGCATAGTCTTTTTCCACAGTTTTCATTACAGTGCATCATACAACTATACGTGTATCACTGTCGTCATCCACAGCAGTCTTTTTTCACAGTTTTCATTAAAATATATTGCACCACTATACGTATATTACTGTTGTCACCCACAGCACAGTTTTTCTACAGTTTTCATTACAGTGCATTGCACCACTATACGTGCATCACTGTTGTCACCCGCAGCATAGTTTTTTTCCACAGTTTTCATTACAGTGCATTGTACCACTATACATGCATCACTGTTGTCACTCACAGCATTGTTTTTTTCCACAGTTTTCAGTACAGTGCATTGCACCACTATACGTGCATCACCGTTGTCACCCACACATTGTTTCTTCCATAGTTATCATTATAGTGCATTGCACCACTATAAGTGCATCACTGTTGTCATCCACAGTATAATTTTTTCCATAGTTTTCATTACAGTGCATTGCTGCCAGAAACATTCTAATGCAGGAGAAATGTAAACAGTATTACATCTAAAGTTATGCATGTCAAGTGTTCCTTATAAGCACATTCCACCAAACAAGACTATTTTTAGCATTAAATTTCAGGTCATACCATGTCACACTGTGAAGAAATAGTACATGTATCAATCTTGTTTACACACATTATCTGTGAAGTACCATGCAATTATACTGTACATTTCTAAATGATGTACTATATGCAGAAAAATTATCAGAGGCCAGAAATTTTACAAGCACTGAGTAAGGTGTGATATCTGCATTTCATGCTGTCATATGAACTGACAGTATGCTTCAGAGCAGAGTAGATGATTGTGCTGTGAAACAATTCAACAGTGCTAGTCTGATATACAGGGGATAGCCGAGAAATGACTTTGTGAATGTTGTTTTCAATTAGTAGAAGTCTTTCAGTTGTTGGGTGACCTGCAGTGAGATGTAAACAATAATTATGATTAAGTGAATGATTTTCCTGCAAAATACATGAAAACAACTTTTAGGTGATGACTTGGTTTAAGCAGCTTCTTCCTGATTCCACAGACTTCCAGTACACCATGGAGACATGCTGGGAAAAGTGGGCTGTTGTACTCATGGATATCTCTACATTCCCCACACCGTGTAGTTCTTGAATATGATGCACAACATACTGCCATCAGGATTGTGAGACTGAGCTGATACACTCACCCAATGCACATGGTTTAAAATACTGAGCTGATACACTCACCCAATACACATGGTTTACAATACTGAGCTGATACACTCACCCAATACACATGGTTTACAATACTGAGCTAATACACTCAACCAATACACATGTTTTACAATACTGAGCTGATACACCCACCCAATGCACATGGTTTAAAATACTGAGCTGATACACTCACCCAATACACATGGTTTACAATACTGAGCTGATACACTCACCCAATACACATGGTTTACAATGCTGAGCTGATACACTCACCCAATACACATGGTTTACAATACTGAGCTGATACACTCACCCAATACACATGGTTTACAATACTGAGGTGATACACTCACCCAATACACATGGTTTACAATACTGAGCTGATACACTCACCCAATACACATGGTTTACAATACTGAGCTGATACACCCACCCAATGCACATGGTTTAAAATACTGAGCTGATACACTCACCCAATACACATGGTTTACAATACTGAGCTGATACACCCACCCAATACACATGGTTTACAATACTGAGCTGATACACTCACTCAATACACATGGTTTACAATACTCTTCTTCCAAAGTTCCACCACCTCCATACGTCTATGTTGACAAAGTGAATTTATTTTGCTTTATAGGCCTTTGAAAACCCATATATGAAGTGTGAAGAAAGGACTGAAGAGAGATGATTATTTATGATAAGATAGTCATGATCAATACTTCCTAACGGTACTTTACAAGAGATGGATCAGACAGTTATGCAGTGCAAGTGCTACACGTAAGCATTTATGTAGTGAGCAATTGTGACTCTGCAAATTACTTCATTCCATTTATAACTTGGCTATCTTATAAGCCAAAAAGCAATTCCTTAAGTAACAATACATATCCATCACCCAGTGGTAATGTATCTACAAGTACCATCCTTGTCCAACACGTGGAACGTGTGGACAACAGTAGCCGTAACTTTCATTAATTGCCACACTGCACTACCACAAAATAGTAATGATACATATGTTGATTCAATTGGCATAATCAAGGTCACAATGTACCTACTTTTACCAACCTTCCATATGTCGCAGTAGTACATCCCTTCATTTATTAGTGTGTTTTCATGGAGCCATGCAATGACTGCCACTAACTCTGAAATTGTGAGATGTCTCTCCCCCACTGTGAGAATCAGGTCTCTTTTAAGGACTTCCAGCTCCATTGCAGTAACATTTTTTGCCTCATTGCTCTAACATACAACAAAAGTGTTACAATTTAATTTATGAATATTAACATCATAATTTCACAGCAGCGATAGTACTGTACATAGCGTTTGATACTTGAGATACAGGACTACATTCCTTTCCTCTCACCTGCACAACAGTAACAGATATCACACATACTATACTGAATTCCATAAGAATATAGCTCCAAGGTCTTGTCCTATGGTTCAGATTGTCACACTGATCATCTCCAGCTAGTTGTAATCCACCAGGGAGTTTTTGCAAATTGTCAAGCAACTGCTTCTGCCATTTATTCCATAGTGTGTCAATGCAAGGAAACATAATTTATTTTTGAGGTTTTGCTGGATGTTCTTCTATACACAGAGTATTCACACAGTCAAATCTTCACATTACTTTTGATTCTGAGTAACCTAATAGTAATATGGTAGCAGACTTCAAAGCAATTCCAGTGATGTTCTCACCATATTACAGATGTTTTGTTCACATCTTAGTAAATGTACATGCTGCACATTTAATAATAACCACTAGCAATGTTCCACATTTGTTTGTTGTATAATAAGTTGAAAAGTGTGGTGTCACAGGAGATCCACATGAATTACACTCTGAAAATAATTGTTCTAAACAAGAATGGTAACCTATATACTTAGAGTTTTCATGAATACAGTAAGCACATTATTCTGGTCTTCTACAAAATAGTATATAGTGACAGTTATTGTAAAGCACTACACAGAAACAGTTGAATGAAGACGTCAAATGCACACTGTATTCTGAATGAAGATGTGGTGAGTAATGCAAAAATGGGTGCAACACCAACATGTATTAAACATATTGATGGAATGGTACTGTTAATAACCATTTCACAATATGCAAAGGAAATGGATACATTTGCTGCAAACAATCATTACATCCTACAGTACTACAAATGCATTTACACATCTATGCATCTCTGACACATTCTAATGAAAAATTACTGTTTAACTAACACTAACTCCATAACTTACTTCTTCAGTGTTCTGCTCCTCTGTCTTAATTATGAACTCCTGCCCAGGTACATACTCAGAGAGTGATGATTTCAGCATTTATGTCTTTGATGACATTGAAGAAAGCATGGGTGACTTCACAGGGGTGGACATCCTAACCAGAGACCCAGGGACACTGTAATAGCTGCTGCATAATATTTTCTCATTGTATGATGGCATACCTGCTACTTCTGTTCTTTGTTTGTGTGCCTCCAATGGAATGTATCACAATTTTGGTACACATTCACGTTTCATTTCACTTATGTCAACACCACACCTTAGTATGGCCTGGTTACATGTACAACCATACATAATTATATCAGAAAATGCTATCAGCTGATGTCATGATTCAAAGTAATAATAAGTCTCACACAACAGCCTGCACATCCTGGTTGTATTCAGCACCACTGGCTCTGAATTGTTTCTCGTTCCCACTTTCACACATTGTGCTTGTGCTTATGTGCATCTGCGCCTCATGACTGCAGATGATGGTGCTACCGTTGCACATGTTGAACTTTGTATCTTGTCATTAATTGATCACCTCATACTACTGAGGTAATTGTTGTATGGCCCACACTGAAGCTCATTACTTCAGTTTGCGTATTCCAACCACCTCATTGCAATACAATATAGACCAGCTGTAATGCAGTAAGGAAGTGGACATGACCATCAAAAAAGAGAGATGTGCAGAGTTTAAAAGACGTGAAGGAAGCACTTAGTGGCAGTACATTTTCAAATAATGCAATTATTTCAAGCCTACTTCACTGTAAAATGTAAATGAGATTACATACAGTATGTATTAAAACAGCATTTCCTTCTCATAAGTAATATTGCAAAAGGTCAGTAAGAATAGGGTAATGAATAATACCCAAAGTCAGACACACATGCAAACACTGAAGGTTATGCACATCAGAAAAAATGTAGACACGCACACACACACACACACACACACACACACACACACACACACACACACACACACACACACACACACACACACAGTTTACAATAGTTTCCATGCATAGTTTGAGATTTCTATGTGTCAGCTGAGAAGGCTATTTATAACACAGTTTCCAGATTAGTTCAATAAACCAGATTTCCCATCTGATCACAAAAAGAAATGATCAATATATAAAGATTTTTTGAATGCCTATAGTGAACTAATTTTTCTGAGCTCAAGGGATAATAACTTATAGATAACTGAAGTTATAATAAAGATCAAAAAGCTGTTAAAAAGCTGGTCTGCAGTTAAACAAATTGAAGTGTTAGGGAAATGATGACATACAAAAACAATATATTTCACAAGAAAGTAAATAAAGATTTCGGTAGTGACATTTGGTGAGTGTGAAAGTGTAATAAGTCAGTGGAGAGAGAGAGAGATACGGAACAAATGAAAGTTGTTAGCTTGGTGAAAAATACTTTATTTATCATTTCAGAAAAAGACATACATGTTGAATATAGGTAACCTATAGGTGGATGGGGTCTATATTACGAGATCGAAATCCTGTTTCTGCAAACACCACAAGACCGACACATATAGCGTGAACTATGGTAATGGCAAATGTTCAAAACTGCAAAACATGAAATGTCGAAGTGCCATGCTTGGCCTGTCTCCGGTATAGCTCCTTAAGGTAAGTGTGCGATAGTTACGGACCTTAGGGTTAGGGTGCGGGTTAAGGTAAGTCCATAGATAGGTAATGTATGTAAGGTTTAGTGTAGTGTTAGAAGTAGGGTTTTGTTAACTGTATGTGTGTGGATGATTTGTTTTGTTTGGGCATATGTCTGTAGGGTAAGGGTATGATAGTTATGGACCTTAGGGTTAGGGTGCGGGTTAAGGTAAGTGCATAGACAGTAATGTATGTAAGGTTTAGTGTAGGGTTAGAAGCAGGGTGTGGTTAGTGTATGTATGTGTTTTATTTATTATGTTTGGGTATGTAGTATGTAGCGCGCGGTGGTGTTGGCCGACTATGATGGTTTGAGATTTGAAAATTTGCGGTTTAGGGGGTTCAGCATATTTGCGGTTCGCGCTATGTGTGTCGGTGTTGTGGTGTTCAATTATATGGCTTTTCTATGTCGTAATATAGACCCAGTGGACGAAGACTGAATTCTCAACCTTCAGTTGCCTGAGATTCAACCCACTGATGATCATAGTTTCTTCTTAGGAAATTACTTTTGATGAGTTCTGCCAGAAGTGATGTCCTCTTGGTGGAACTTTCTCCTTCTTTGAGTTGGCATGATCATGGAGTTGGAACATGTAAGTTTGGGGTGGTCTTTGAGACCTGCCCCCCCCATAAAAAAAAAAAAAAAACACTTAAAAGCATATTTTTTTCAGCCTTATTTTTTATTTATTTATTTATTTATTTTTGACTAATGCAGTTCAAAGTTCCAGGCCTCATCACATTCAGCTTTATCCGCTCATAGTGAAAAAATTAAGTACTTACATATTAGGAAAAAAAGCTTATTTAGGTGGAAAATTCATGTTTCCCATTGCATCCAATAGTGCATTTAACATCTATGCATTTATTTTGGTTAATGGTAAAGGTAAAAGAAAGGCAAGAAGAAATGATAGTTAAGATGTTATAAGTAAAACATGGCAATGCTGGGAAGAAAAAAGGAAAAGGAAAAAATAAGGACAGGGTGGAAGAAAAGGAATATGAGAATAAAATGAAATTATATAAATTTAAAGTAAGTGAAGCTGATGTGAAAAGAAAACAATGGTATAATGTGATTTTAGAAAAACTTTTTTTGGTGTACCCATGGAAGGAATTAAAAGATGAAAAAAAGGCAATGAAGCATAGAAGGAACAGATTTGAAAATGTTTTGTCACCAGAGACATTTTTAGACAAGTTACCAGTGAAAGCTATTATGAAACATAAGATGAAGGAAGAAAGAAAATATGTAGAATATAGTGAAGAAACAAAAAACTTTTTTTTTGGATTGTAAAAAGAATAAAAATGTTGGGAAAAGTTTAAAAATAAATATAGATTGGAAGGTTTTAAATGTATAAATATGAATATGATAGTATATAGGAATTGTGATAAAGTAAAGTGTTGAGGTTCCTTATTACTGTCCATCTTCAGTACATTCACAGAGACATGACTTTGAGGCAAGACACTTTTTGATCAGAATAGAATTGTAACAAGCTGAGATTGCACATAATGTGGATTTATGTGAAATCCAACTAACATGGCAAATTTAACTACAGACTAAGTAAATGAAACAAGGCACTGCCCAGTCATCTTTACTATACTATAATTCATACACTTAAGAGACAGCAGAATTATGCAATCATCATTCAGAAACTACTGATACTCATTACATCTCATCCTTGCAATAATTTTCCCTTATCTAAACAATGCTGTTTTCATTACAGAACTTGTAACAAGACAAGGACAAACTATCTAACTGCTTCTCTTAAGATCATAGGAGGTTATTAGGCTAATGGCCCCACAGCCCTTTCAAGCCTAGCTATGTTCAACCTGTGTTCCCAAGGGTGTCTGGTTCAAACAGACACTAAAATCAGCAACTATCGCCGATGTCCAACAGGGACACAGTTGGCCTAGCAATGTTCCATAATATTCCTTTGTTTTAGAACAAAACAGAACTATGAGCTTCATCCAAACTTTCAACATACAGTTGCTATACACAGGCCTCACAGAACACAAATATTTTTAATGCAGAAATACAGAAATCCATTTTGACAATTGTAATGTCTGAAGTAATTATGCTAGAGAAAATCCATTCTGACACTTATATTTTTAATATTTTCATACATCTTAACATAAAGAAATCTGATGTTGATAAATATGATAAAGTATTACTTGTGACAATATTGTTGTTGTTGTAGGAAGAAGATGTTAGACTTTAAAAGAAAATGGAAGATAATGCTGTATTATCTGAAATAAAATAGTTATGGAAGAAAGGGTGGGGATAAAGAGTAAATATAAAAAGAAAAATAATGAAATAAATAGAATTGGTTAGTTAACTTATTTCGTGTTGATAATTTGTAAATATTTTAAATATGAATGCAAATGAATGAGCAGTGTAAAGAATTGATTTAAAGTTTGTTACATGGTATAAAATAAATGTAAATGATAATGTCAAAGCACCCCCTACTCTTCCAGGCCACTAGCTGGAACCAGAGGGCTGCTGCTGAGGGTTAAGTTCACTTTGATGATACAAGACAATATGCTATTGAAGACAGTATGGAGGATTTTGGAACGGAAACAAAAAAATGCTGTTTTGTTGAAAATTGTGATACAGAAGTCATGGTTGTGGCTTCAGGAGGTTTGTTAACACTAGTCTTAATACTGATGATTTAGGAAATAAATCAAGACAAGATGAAGCAATGCAACATGTTGCAGTTAAAAGGTTGTTTGAAGAGGAAAAAACACTAATGGAAATGAAACAAAAAAGTAAGTTGAAAAGTGAAGAAGGAGAATGGCAGAGATGAAGTGAGTGCGTGTCTGGCTGGAGGAGGAGCTGGAATTAAGGATGTGCTTCATAGTAGGACTGCAAGCAATTTTGAAAGATCGTGTTGAAGACAAAATAAAGAAAGAAGTTGCTGTTTAAATGACTGGCATGTGCAGCAGTAGCTGAGAGAAATAAACAACATCAGGTACAAAATAATGTTAAGAATATTCATTAGTAAAATGTGAAAAAAGAGACAGCACTTAGAAGAAGAGCAGTGGTAAGAATTAAGGTGAAAACTGAAGAAAAATCCATTGCCAGGTACTTTATTTTTGACAATATTATTACACCACTGGAATTTAAACTAACAGACATTAGAGCCCTAATACATTTCTGGACAGGATTGTTTTGTGAAGTCACTTTAAAGAGGTTTTTTTGTTTAGCAGAACAATTTGTTAATGAATGTGAAAAAAAAAGTTTTTAAGTCTGTGGAATGATTATGTTTACCAGAACTAAAATATACAAGTAAAAAATGTTAGTAAAGTTTAGAACTTCAAACATAGATGAAAATGATTTAAAAACATATTTTTCAAAAATATGCCAAAAAGTGCATGACAAAAAAAAAGTTTTGGATGAAAGAAAATTATGTATGGGTGCTTGGTACTTATGATTAAGCTTGAATGTAGAAAAGGATAAAATACAGGTCTACCTTATTAACTCGAATGTTCAAAAGTTGGAATGCATAAAGATCGACACATATGCATTGAACTCTTAAACATTCAAAAGTTAATAAAGAAAAAAAATACACAGAAAAAAAAAGATGTAGGCAGGGGGGCAAGCCCCCTTGCACCCGCAAATCCCCGCTACTTAAATATACCAACTCCAAGATCGCACTACATTGAAGTAAATGGAAATCTCCAACTACGGTGATTTCCATTTACAGTTTTTGACAGCTTGCACTTTCGATGCATATAGTTCGAGCCATATGTATTCACGGTTTTACGCTTTCACGTAAATAAAGCAGACTCTAAAATACAGCATGTAATAGTGGTGAATAGACAGAGGGGAAATATAAAACACTGAGGCCAATTGAAAATACACACACACACACACACACACACACACACACACACACATATATATATTCACTTTTTTTCTTTTTTTACGATTTGTCTCATGCTATACAGAACTGTAACAAAAGACAGTGAGAGCAATGTGAAAAAAATTTTGGTCAGTCAAGGAAGAATTGCAATCCTAATTGTAGATAATGTGCAATGGATATTCATTTTTTGTTTTATTGCCATTTAGTTATACATGAGGAAGAGAATAATGAATAAAGTGAAAGGGAATAAATAGAAGAAAGAGATCAAGGTGATTGATTGTTAAATAAAGAAATTGAAGTAGAAAACGCAATGAGCAATGGGAAGTGGGAAACCTGAACATATAGGGGGAAATAAGCACACATCAAGAAGTGAATGAAAATATTGGAGGAGAAAATATAATAAAGCAGAAATAAAATGGGTTTTGACATAAAATAAATATTATATACTTACCACTTAAGCGGAGGAAGAAGAAAGGGAGGTTGGTAGAGAATCAGAAAGCCTGGTAACAAAGTTTATAGACGATAGGGTATAGGGTGAGGAGGAGAAAAAAGGAAACAAAAGAAGGGATGGAAAAGATTAAAAAAATAATAAAAGGTTAATACTAATGTGTTTTTTTAAATATGCACAACATAAAGATGGCTATTAGAATTGTTGTGTTTGAATGGTGTAAAAAGATTAATGCAGATGTTAATGTTTTACAGTTTGAGAGACCACAGAAAACAACAACAACAAAAAAGCAAGTCCTATGCAGACCATTTCAATGCCTTATCCATATACTTGGTCTCTTACTGACTGTTGTATGTTAGTCTATGACTAGTCTACATGTCATCCTCTGATCACACACTGATGGGTTTGTTGCAAATACACAAAACAAATAGTATCAGAAATACCATTTCTAAGGACCTAAACCTTCTCTGCAACATAAACAGGACATGTTGGAGGGACAAGCATGTATCTCAAAGATTACCCCTACTCTGGGAAAGGCATGCCATCCATGTGAAGCAAAGCTCATCCCTAACCTTATTCAAATGCAACTTGGACTAATGGATGGGAAATCACACATTTACCCCTGGTTTGGCACCTATGTCCCTAATGGACAAGGCCAGCCCAGCCTCTGCATGCTTCATGTGTACAAGCCTATGGTATAACTATAAAGTTCCTTTGGGTATGGACACATATTAGCAATATTTTGATACCTTTTGGGCGAGCTTGGCTAGGCTTAAAAATGGCTCTTGGGCAGGCAACTTGGTAACCACCCAAGAATCTATGA
Source organism: Protopterus annectens (assembly GCF_019279795.1). Lineage (NCBI taxonomy): Eukaryota > Metazoa > Chordata > Ceratodontiformes > Protopteridae > Protopterus > Protopterus annectens. The sequence continues at coordinate 963,913,569 of NC_056730.1, read as the reverse complement.
AAGGTGTAAAGTATATTGACACAAGTAAAATGGAAAATCATGAATTGACTGGAGGAAAAGAATAGTGAAGACAATAGTGAAGGATGTACTGGGATTGCAGCGATTATTAAAAATGTAGAAATGAACATCACAAATGTGACAGTAGTGCTGTTGAGTGCTGGTGTCTGATTTTAAGAGTAAAACTGGTCATTGAGATTGTGTTACATGCACATGCACATTTGTGAGAAAGGATAAAAAGTTTTTGAAGAGATACACAATGTGTGATAATCAACATATCTGCAGTTATTTTAGGAGATTCTAATTACAATTTCAGGGAAAAATGGTAACATTTTATATGATATTAAAATAGTGAAAAGGGTGATGAAAATGATAGATTATGTTAGAAAAAAGATAATCTACATATAAAAGAGGTAATGTAAGGATATAAATAAATTATGTAATACATTCAGAGGATATGAGAGAACTGAGGAAGAAAGCTAGTAAGTACATTTTTCTGACCATAAAGCAATATGGATAGTTGTAGGGGAAATGAAGAAGTAATAAAAGAAGGGAAAGGGATAAAAATATTAACAGGCAATATGTTAAATGAATATTTGCAAAAAAAGGAACATTTGTAAAAGGAATTTCTAACAATAAAACAATTTTACAAGAGTTTAGCATATTGGTGGTTAATGTATATAAAAGTATAAAAATACATTCCGATAAAGAGAATTGGGAGGAAAAAAATATGAGAAACAAGAACAAAATTGTGAAAATGCTTGCAGCTGGAAAGAAGTAACTGTGAAAAAGAGGACAGAAAATGATATGAACATAAAGAAAAGGTTAAATATTTAGACAGAAGTTTTTTTAATGGAAAAAGAACTCTAACCTTTTTTATGTAAAGAGTAAAATATAATGAAAGGAACATGAAGGACGGACAATTAAAATATAAACAGTAGTAGAGCATTAATATTACAGAAGAATGTGTGACATCCATGGTACAAAGTATCCATTCTCCCTCATTTTTGGGTTCAGTGAAGAACATAGGAAGATGATAGCTTGGCCTAAAGTAAACTCGGATACCATTTGGGGCAAAAAAGAAAGATTAGTTCTCAGAGAAACCCTGTCTCTGTGGAAATGAAATAAGGCTGACCCACCATAAGACTTGCAACTCAAATACTGTTCTTGCAGAGGTAAGAGCAACCAGTAAAATTGTTTTCCATGTTAAGAACCTCAATTCATCCAACTTTGCTGGTTCAAATGGAACATGTGTTGGCTTATCTAACTCAAAATTAAGATCCTAAGAGGAGCCACTGATTTTTTGGAGGTCTGTTATGCAATGCCTCTTTCAAAAACATTTGACATGAGAATGCATTTCTTCAGTAAGCAGTTGCCTAAATGTTATTAAGGTCTCCAGACAGTCAGTTAAAGTTGTTTGGGATAAGGATACATCAAACAACCCCATTTTTGTGTGAGTACATCCAATCTGTGAGGAAGCTTGTGGTAGTTGTTCCAGGAAAATTCCAAAAGAAGGGAGAACCACTGAGCATATCTAAACAATCCTACCTTAGTTTGTGATTTACTGTGGAGTTGACTGGTAAGAGACGTTTTATTTGAATTTATATTTTATATTTTATCACTGTTTTTCACTGTTTCTAGGTAGGAAGGGATAGCTTGCTATCAAGGTTTACTTTGATTTTATATTTTGTTGTTTCACCTTTAATTTCACTGTTGGTTGTTAGAAAGGGATAGGTTTAAGACAAGCAAGCTCTAGCCATCCCAAGGGGCTTAGACAGCTATAAATTCACACAGACTGCAGAGAGGAAAATCCAGAGCATATCTAAACAATCATACCTTGGTTTGTGATTTATTGATCTTGCTGTTAAAAAAGAAGTGCAACTGCGAGCTATAGTGAGCAGAAGGTACTGTGCAATGTAAAGGGATTACAGCTTTTTTCTGGCTTGCAGAACTTGTATGGTCAGAACAACTTTACTGTGCTTACTTTAGCAGTTAGTTGTATATTGCTTGTGTGATTCTGTCATAGAAATTCATTCAAGTCCTCTTTGAATTCTGTGGTCACTGATTTTGATTATTCTTGTCTTTTACAATATTTTATTTGTTTGAAGCTGAATGTGGATTCCTTGAATTGGTATATAATTAATGATTTGCTAATGCACAAATATCTTGTACAGTGTTACACATATTTAAAGGTAACAGCTGATAACATTGGTGATCTGTGTTCCTCGTGTCAAACATTGGATGATTTGCTTACCATTGTTAGAAGTAAATCTAGACTTACTGATGATGATTGCACTTGTGCACTTGGCATGGCTTGGAGAACTGTTGTTTCATATGTTAATGACTGGACTGATGAACTAAATATTGTTAGACAAAGAACAAATAGAACACATTTAGGAAATGATGCATCTATTATCTGCAAAGATCATTCAACCCCTATGAATATAGTGAGCAAAACGTACTGTGCAATGGAACTATATCATCCATGGGACCAGACAACATCCCAGGTTGTGTACTACATGAACTACAAAATGAACTGCCACCTCACCTAAGTGCCATGTTTAATCATAGCCTCACCTCAGGCTATGAGCCCACTGAGTGGCGCACAGCTACAGTTATCCTACTCCACAAGGGGGGATCCACCTTGGATCCCGGGAACTAACGCTCCATCAGTCTGATGAGCCTGATCTGCAAGGCCATGGAATGTATTATCATGAAACTTATAAACAAAGACATTGGCAACCTTCAAACACTGGACCCCACACAGTTTGGGTTCGTAATGAGTCAATCTTGTCTCCTGAACCTGATTGAATTCTTTGAATTAGTTTCCAGAGCTGTGGACAAGGGTAAGGTGGTCCACACAGCCTATCTGGACTTTGCTAAGGACTTCAACACCATCCCCCACTCTGGAATCATAGATAAACTTACTAAGCTGGGCATTAATCCCTACGTCACTTGATGGGTTTCCAACTGGCTTACTGACAGAACCCACACTGTAAAAGTAGCCGACTCCAAATTCAGCTCCAGACAAATGACAAGTGGAGTACCTCAGGGTTCAGTTCTGGGAAAGCTCTTGTTTAGCATCTACTTCTCTGAAGTACAAGCCAACACTGAGGGACTCTGGCTAATAAAGCTCACAGATGACTGCAAACTGGGAGCCATTAATGAATCCCCAAATGATGTGGATATTCTGCAAAAGGGCCTTACAGAAACAGATGCTTGGTGCCAGAGCCATGGGCTCAAGCTCAATGCCAAGAAATGTACAGTTATCCCCTTTGGGAAAAAACATGCACCCATGAATTACCACATAGGTGGCAGTACATTAAACACCAAAAGTGTGATAAGAGACTTAGGGACAGTAGTCTCACCTTTGATAACCACATCACCATAACAGTCACAAAATCCTTCTATGTGGCACCCCTCATCACTGAGGGCTTTTCATCCAGAAAAAAGGAGGTCATTGTCCCATTGTACTCATCCCTCATTAGACCCATTATAGAATACAATGCTCCATTTGCTATGTACCTCCCAAGACATCTGCAACAACTGGAAAGGCCGCAGAAATACCTCACTAAAAGTATCACAGGCCTAAAGCAGATGCCCTATGCTGACCGTCCAAAAAAAACTCCACCTATACTCTGTTGCATATTGTCTTCTCTCAGGGAATCTCTGCTTAACATACAAGGCCATGTCAAACCCAGAGCTGTTGGACATGCTAAACTTAAAGAAATCCAAATCCTTCAGAGACACACAATCCAGAGATCTAAACCTTGTCATCACAATGAACAAAACATGCTGGAGGGATAGGTTTCTGAACCAGAGACTCCCCAGACTCTGGAATAGACTGCCCATACATGTCAAGCAGAGTGCCTCTTTGGCCCTCTTCAAAAGGTACCTTGATGATTGGATGATAGAAACTCACCTCGGGGATCACGTCAGTCGCCCTGCTAGACAGGGGTCCAGGGAAGTAAATATTGTGGAAAGAAATATCCAGGGAATTGTTATGGCTAGGCTTGTATAGGCCGTAGGGCCGATAGCCTAGTACCAGCCTATGAACCTATGAACCTATGAAACAAGATGATGCCCCTGACAACTCTGGAATTTTGGATGAAAGTATTCAGCAATCTGAGGATCCAGATTGTTTAGAAGGAAACAAAAAAAAGAAAGGAAGGAAGAAGTTCACAACAAATAACAAGGAAGAAAACGAAACTGATTAATGTCTGTAAAGTAAAGAGAATACATACTAAAAAGGACACTGTTTGTTATGTAAAACAAAGGGGCTCCTTATTATGCTGTCGCAGACGCAGGTTGTCGAATGCATCTTTGTCAAACTGAAAAGCATGAAAATACAAAATAGTGAAGCGGCTTTTTAGCGAATTCTTTCCCTGGGAAAGAATTCACTTGGCTGCTTTCGCTACTTTGCCGTTTTAGGCACTGTAGTGCAATCTTGGAGTTGGTATATTTAAGTAGGGAGGGTATGGGGGCACAGCCCCCCAAATTATGTAATGTTTTACTTTTTTTTTCAAAACAGTGATTTTTTTTCCCTTGGAAAAAAATCGCTGTTCTGAGGTTTCAACGTTGTAAGCTTTCACTTACATGGAGTCGATTATGTGTTGTTCGCTTTTCTGAGAGTGCGATATCATAATATAGACCCAAACAAAGGTTACAGGGAGTGTATCTATCAGAAAACCTTCAGTCTGCAGAAAAAGGCATAATTTTTCCAAAAGAAAAAGTAGAAAAAAGAGGCAAGGGGCAGGTGAAAAGGAAGAAATCAAAATTGAATGTGGAAGGATTGAAGAATATTACTGCAAGAAAAAAGAAGAGAAAGACAGATGGTGACTACATGGCTCAAGCTGTGGATTTACAATACCAGCTGGATGAGAATTTAACACACAATGAAAGCAATGGGATTAATAAGACTAATGGTGATGAAGATCTATCCTTTGTAACAATTGATAGAGCATGTATTATTGTGTTAGAAGTTGAATATTCTTCAGAGCTGGTCAGCAAAGATATTCTTGTAATTGGAGATTCAGTTATTAGAGGAACTGATACTTATATTTGCAGAGAATATAATGTTGAATAGTTTTATGCTTGCCAGGAGCAAAAATAGAAGATGTGAGACAAGCCTTGGAATGCCTTAATGTAAGGAAGTACAGATCTGTTTTTTTTCATGCCGGTACAAATGATCTCATCCACAAGGATTCTCTGACTGTTAGTAGGCAACTGACAGCCCTCTTGGATAGTATAGCTTGTGCTGGTGTTAGGACATATTTTTCACAAATCACCTATAGACAGGATAGTCAGGTCACCATGAATGAAACAATCTTTTGGGTAAATGCATACATGGAAAAAAAATATCCTGTTTAAAAAAATGGAAGTGTGTAGAGCATCCAAGCTTAGTTTTAAGCACATGTTTTCAGACAGGATGGCATGCATTTGTCAAGATCAGGAAATAGAATTGTTGCAGCAGATATTTTGCATTATTTGACAAACACTAGGCAGGATTTTTGTCAGGATGAAATTTAACAGTTCACAGACAGCAACATTTGATGCATCTCTGATGGTTGTTAATGCTAGGAGCATTAAAGCATTAATAATAATGGTTTTTATTGGAAAATTTGCTATGTTCCCACAAGATTGATGTTGTTATTATTTGTGAAACATAGTTAAAGAACAATAACTGGAAACCAGTTCTGTCAGAGTATAAATGTTTTTACTGTAACAGACATTCTAACAAAAAATTAGGTGGAGGTGTTATGATAGGGATTAAAGATAGTTATGAGACGTGATTATTACATGTTCAGTGATAACAGCAATACTATAGACTGTGTAACTGTGACAATAAAGACAACCCTAGACATACCTCTCAACCTGGAAACATTAAAAATCTGGACAAGGCCCATGAAAAATAGGTACAAATCTCTACACTGATTAACATAAAATTTCCATACATAATTATGTATCCCTGCCCACTCCATTGGAATTGTGGGATACCAACTTTCAAACGCAAACTGAAGAGCAGACAACAAAAATATGGCATCAGACCCTGCAGTAAATGGTAACCATTATTTTTGAAATGTGTAGCAACGATGTTCACTGGGAAGGGAGAAGATGATGAACCTTAGGATTTTGTTTTTGGTGACTTGCAGTACATGGGTTTTGTTGTAAAAGTAGGGCATTTAATGGTAGGCAATATTCTAATTTTGGCAAAATAATATCACAGTTTGCTAGGACTTCCAAAGTCATTCTCCATGGGCCTACCGATCAGTGGCATAGCTAGAATTTGTGCCACTCAGGATTGTCTTTGAGTTTGTCATCCTCCACCCCTCACAAAATCATGGTTGAACGGGGTCTCCCATACACAGCCACCCCCCCCTGCAGCCATTCCAATGTCCCATTAGTTGGCTATTTTTCACCATTTACCATAAACACTGTAATGTGCTTACTGCTTCACTTCTACAATGATTATTTGGATTGCATTTAAAACTTTTATTTCACATTTTATAGCACAAACACTAATAGACATCTGCAATACAGTTTCATTAAAACTCCTCTACCCTAGAAACTCACATTCATTGAAACAGCATTGAAACCCACATTCAACAAAAATGCATCTGGCCAGTGCTGGATAAAGATTACCTTTGGGCTGTTTTCAAATCATAGGCCCCTTACACATGAAACATACATGTGTTCTTTGATACACCTTCCTGACTGCATTAAATTATATTCCTTGTATAGTACAGCACACTTGTTAGACCCCATTTTAAATTTGTTTTGAACATTTTTCCAGTAAGCAATGAAACAAAATGCATGAACCAATAATGACAAACTTCCCAATTCAGAACATTTCTATCATAAACATCTACTCAAACTTCTACAATCCATCAGTATCAGTGAATCTGCACAATCTCTGCAGAAGTAAAAGTCATCTAAATAATTCCACATTAAAGAGATCTGTAACTAATGAAGTTGCTGCTAGTAAACAGCTTTATATTTCATTGTTTCATCTACAAATTAAGTGCCTGTTCCCCTTGAGGAATAAATTGCCTATGTTACATTAAAAAAATCATAAGCTAGTAATATTGCAATAGGGAATGGATGGCAAACTGATAACAGGTTCACAGTTACTAGGTCTGCCAAAGAGGACATTCTCAGGACTGCAGCATCCACCCACTTTAAAAGTACAACACAGTACAGTTTCAGCAATCTATCTACATACTGTAGGAGTAGAACCCACAACCTTATGCATGAAAAGCAAGTATTCTACCTGTTGTGCTACTAACACAAACAGACTTTGCATAAGCAGCACTAAACTTATCTTCCCCTGCAGAACAATGCAGAACAAGAAATCTGGAAAAAGCCAAAATTTATTGGGGTGACCCCAAAAACTAGGGTAGGGACACATTTTAAACATTGCTTGTATAATCTTGGAAAGTTGCTAGAAAGAGATGTTTTCTGTTCCCATGCCTTTCCTGAAAGATAGGAAGACTGAAATTTAAATGGCTATCATTATTTAGTGGATTCAGTTCTTACTGATTTGCTAGAAAACCACACATTTTAAGAGGAACATACCTCACAAGGAATCACAAGCACCTCTACAAATGATTTACACGCCTTTCTAAAGCACCTCTGCAAATGATTTGCACACACCTGCTAAAGCACCTTTGCAAATGATTTACACACACCTGCTAAAGCACTCTATAAATTATTTACACACACCTGCTAAAGCACTCTGCAAATAATTAAATCATAGTTGTGCAAATAATGAGGGGATCACTCTGCTAAATAATGAGCATATACTCTACTTAAATCATAGTTCTACAAATGAGGGAATCACTCTGCTTACAAAGATAAATGGAGTGGGCTGGCAGTAGGAAAACTCTACTTAAATTACAGACACAGTTCTGCAAATATCTGCTTACATAAAATAATTAAATCATAGGCTAGTTCTGCAAATAATGAGCACTCTGCAAATAACGGTGCTAATTTGCTAAATAACGAGCACTCTGCAAAGAATGAGGGAATCACTCTGCTAAATAACGAGCAGACAGTCTACTTAAATCATAGTTCTGCAAATCTGCAAATAATGAGGGGATCACTCTGCTAAATAATGAGCACACAGTCTACTTAAATCATAGTTCTGCAAATCTGCAAATAATGAGGGAATCACTCTGCTAAATAACAAGCACACAGTCTACTTAAATCATAGTTCTGCAAATCTGCAAATAATGAGGGAATCACTCTGCTAAATAACAAGCACACAGTCCACTTAAATCATAGTTCTGCAAATCTGCAAATAATGAGGGAATCACTCTGCTAAATAACAAGCACACAGTCTACTTAAATCATAGTTCTGCAAATCTGCAAATAATGAGGGGATCACTCTGCTTATATAGATAAATGGAGTGGACTGGCAGTGAATAATAGATACATAGTTGGTTCACACACATACCTTAAGATTTCTGAGTATGAGATGAAGATAAATGGAGTGTGCTTAAAGCACTGAATAATAATGGATATACATTTCTGCAAATAATGAGGGAAATTGGGAATCACTCTGCTTATATAGATACATGGAGAAGACTGGCAGCAATAGCCAATAACTAGAGTAAAATGTGCCCCCCTAGAACTAGCACTGAATAATGATAAGAAACAACATGTACACAGTTCTGCTGCACTGATGAACCATCTCAACTGCTTAAATAGATTTCTTGCCATACACATACAGTTCTTCTATACACAGGCTGGGCTTGCAATGACCTAGAAATACAGAGTTTAATGGTTAATTCAAAGTAACACACACTTCTGCAAATCAAATGCTCACATGGACTTAGTATTTGAATGAAATGCAGAGTTTAACGTCTCATTCAAATTCAAAATAACATGCACACTTCTGCAAATCAAATTCTCACACGGACTTGGTATTTGAATGAATGCAGAGGAGAGGTTAACGGCTCACTAGTAAAAAAAAAAAGCAGAATGGACCTGACATATACATACTTGTAAAAGCAGAATGGACTTCACACACGCACTAGTAAAAGCAGACCTGCAAAGTTCTGTAGATCAAATGCTCACAGCAGAACGGATGAGACCTGGTAATTGAATGAAATGCAGAGTTTAATGGCTCACACAAGTAGTATAAAAAGCAGAACAGACCTGGTAATTGAATGTTTGTCCTCCTTCTTACCTGGAGGAGCTGGGGAAATGCACTCAGGGATCACACTCTACTTTTGCTGGAAAGAAACAAAATACAGTGAATCCCTTGAGTCCTCAGCCTGGCTGGCAGGCTGTTCATGGAGTTGACATCATCGAGCACCCCCTGCACTTGATGACATCAGCCCAAAAGCCGGGGGAAAAATTAAAAGCCTAGAAATTCAGAAATTAAGGGGTGCTACTTGGGAATCGTGGCACCCCATTATTTGGACCTCAAAACTGGTAAAAAATTAGAAATTCGGTACGGTTGAGAGGTATGACCCTAGAACATATAACAATTCTTGGATGTATAGACCACCTGCAGATAACCCAAAGGAATTCATACACTTCTTGCATGAAACATAAGAGGGAATAATATTAGCTGTGAACTTAAATTTACAAGAAACAGACTGGAATAATATTGATTCAACAACATTAATAAGGAAATTATTCACAAAGTATATTCAGGAAAAACAATTGCTTCAGATTGTAAAAAAAAAACTACAAGGGAACGAAACATGCTAAACATTGTTTATGTTCCTAAAGAAATTACAGTTACTTCAAGTCAAGTTTTACCACCGTTGATGTGCAGTGATCATGGGGTTATAAAGGTTAATTTGTTGCTAGAAATTATGCCAAACTGAAATCTAAACAAATGCACTGAAGGTTAATTACAGATTATATGGAAGCAAAAGACTCACTATGTAAAACTAACTGGAGTGAGGTTTTCAGTGGAAAAACTGCAGATGGAATGTGAAAAGTTTTGAAAGAAAAATTGTTTCAGTGCAAACAATCAAAAAATGTTTAAAATCAGGATCTAGGCATACAACATCAGGGGGATATATTTCTATAAGAACTAGATAATATAAGAAATGGAATAGAGATCAAACTACAACTTTGAAAACTGAAATAAACATGCTAGACAAACAGATTAAACATAGTGTGAAACAAGAGCAAGAAAAAATGTAAAGAAAAGTTATATAAAGATATTGAGTATAATAGGAATCCTTTTTTATAGATACATAAGATGTGGAAGGAGTAAAGACATACACATTGATAAACTGTGTGCAGATTCTCAACTTTATTTTCAGACACAACAGATTATAGATATAGTTACAAAATCTTATGCAAAATAGTTTGGCTCCACAAAAGGGGTGATAAGTTTTCCTAGTGACATCCAGGTAACCTCAGATACTGGAATCAAATTAGATGCTGTGGAAAAATAATGGAGAAGGTAATATTGGATAAGGTATTGTCAGAATTGGACAAGTTGGGACTTGAAACCACACACCAGCATCCATGTGTTGTAACATGATGTTCTAAAACAATATAACAGCTATGAATGAAAAATTGTGTTGTGATGTCATTTATATAGATTTAACTTTAGCATTTGACAGGATCATACACAAACCACTGATCAATAAATTAGAACAAATAGGTATCGGTGTACTCTTGATAAGATAGATAGCTGCATGGCTTACAAACAGTATCATACAAGCAATTGGACAGGTGAAATCCTTGGTTACAGTCAGGGTGTCCCACAGGGCTCTGTCCTAGGCCCCTACTTGTTTTGAATCTTTCAGACCTAACTTTTTCATCTGAGGTGTTCTACAGTCTATATGCAGATGACCTGAAATTGGTAAACTGATTACATGTGTTACAGATAAGGCATGTCTGCAAAATAACTTGACTAAATTGACCATTTGGGCACAGGAGAATAGTATGCTGATAAATACATCAAAAGTAAACATACAAGATTTGGAAGACATAAATTGAAGGGTGAATATTTAATACAGCATACAATGATTGAAACTGCAGACTCATTTAAGGAACCTCGGTATATGGGTAGAGTTTTTCCTAATCATATCAACCAATTGGTTAATGATAGTTAAAGAACTTTAGGTTGTATAAAAAGATTTATAAAGTCTAGGAAATAAACAATGATGAAGTAATTGTTTGTTAGTTACATTAGACCCAAACTAGAGTATGCAATAACAATATGGAAACCCTATAAGACAATAAGCATGAGTAAACTGGAAAGAGTACAGTGGAAATATACCTAGGGCATCCATGGATGTGAAAATTTAAGATATTATGAAAGACTAAAATATCTGAATTTGTACAGTGTCTCTTACAGATATCTAAGAGGAGATCTTATTCAGGTATATAGGGTATTTAGAGACATCTACTTCTGGGAATGTTTGGGGTTATCAAAAAGTACTAGAGAATCATCAGACAACCTATGTAGAAGATTCTATAGGAATGAGAAGTGTACTAATTGGTCCTCTAACAGAATAGCTGATACATTGAACAGACTACCAAATTACATTAAAGCAAGCACTAGTTTAGATATTTTTATAAACAGCCTGGACACTTATTATGGGAACAAGTGTTCTGGTATATTGGCAAGCTAGAAGAGCATTAATGCCTGTACTTGAAATATTTGTATGTATGTATGTATATATGTATGTACTGTTGCCTGAGCCAGATGGGAGTCACCACAATGATCTTGGGGGTATCCCTTCTGACTCTACAGAAGTACTCTGAATATCAATGGGAAGGATGGAAAAACATGCAGCAACTTTCCTGTCCAATAAAAACAAAATATATATGTCTTCCAAACCTTCTTGCATGGAGTCCTGGAGCATAATTTTGACAGAGAGGAGGCAAAAAGGTCTACTTGAGGAAATTTCCACAGATGGATCAAATCTCAGAAGACCCCCTGATCTAATCCCTATTCATGAGAGTCTGCCTTTTCCTGCTCAGCTTGTCTACCACATAGTTTTGCTCTTATGGAATGCAGGATATCTGTAGATTGAGATTGTGGTGTAAAGCTATATCCATAAGCTAACATGTTTAGTCTACATGAGGGGATAAGACATGGTTTACCCCTTGCTTGTTTATGTACCACATCCCTATGGTATTGTCTATAATAACTTGAAGACATCCTGGAGACCAAAGATTATTCAGAGAATTGAGTGCCTTAATAAGACCAAACATCCCTTTTCTGTTTATGTGCTTGTGCCTGTCTTTGTTATCCAGATTCCAAACACTTTTATCCCCCTTGACACTGTTCCAAATCAAAGTCTGAGGTGTCTGTGGTGACTGACTGCTTTGGAGCAGGAGGGGAGAAGGGAAAACATGGATTCAGGGATATTTGATGACTCCCAACAAGTAATTTGTCTTCTCACAAATCCCAGAACTGGAATCTGAAAAGGTAATGGGTGTTGGTGCTGGAACCAAAGAGACTTCAGATACTGTTGCATCTTTCTCATGTCAAGCCTTCCCAAAGGTATCATGACAATCATAAATGCCATGGGCCTGAGAATCCTGAGGTATGCCCCTGCAGTGATTAAAGTCTAATTGGAAAACCCCTGGCATCAATCTAAATATAGACTGTTTTTTCTGTGGAAGAAAACTCTTTTTACTGAAGTGTTGAGTAGACACCCCAGAAACATAATCCTATGTTACATAGCAAAAAAGACTTTTGAAAGTTTTCTTCAAATCCCAGCTTGTGTAGATCTCGCATGCAACTAACCTCCGAGACACTTTGAAAAAGATGCAAAGATAAGCAAGTCATCTAAATATGAAAAAAATGTGGGTACCCTGTAAACTGCAATAGGCTATGATAGGAGCTAGATTCTTTGTGAGCACTATTAGAACAGTGCATAGCCTAAAGTGTAAGGCAGAGAACTAATAATCTGGGTACATAAATCGTTAAGAAACATATGATATCTGGATGAATAGGAATGTGATAATATGCATCTTTTAAATCTCAGGTTATCAAAAAAACTCAAATGAGGAAGTCGGGAATAACAGGTTGTGAAGTGAAAGCATTTTGAACTTGGGCACTATCACATAGTGGTTTGGGAAAGAAAGGTCCAGACCTGGTCTCCAGGCATTTCTTTATTTGGCACCATAAACATTCCTTAACAAAAACCTTTTCCCAACTAGGAAGGAGGAACAATCTCTATTAACCCCTGAGACATCACATGCTGTAAGACAATAGGAGACAGAGGAGTTTGGTTTGGTGGATGTAGAATAATTCCCTGGAAAGGAGGAACTTCTTCTCACTGCTATCTGTAACCTTGCTGAACCAGCCACAGAGCCCATTTGTCCAAAACAATCTGATGCTAAAGAGAGAGAAATGGAGATTCAGACTTTCTGGATTGAATAAAGGTCTGCCAGGGTGGAAGAGGGGGACAAGGTCCCTTATATAGTCATCTTGACTTGTTTGACTGTTCTTTGTTTTGGGGGGCAAACATTTTCATTTTGGGATCTCCCTGCCATTGTTTTTAAAATATCTGCTTACTAACATTTTGTTGAGACTATTTATCTGTGTTTCTAGGCAAAACTTGATGAGGGAGAAGGAAATCCCTTGGAAAATTAGGAGAAGAAGGGCTGGAAAATCTGAGTGATTCCCTATATCAGGTTGCCTCTCTCATAATATTTTTTTGACAACCTCTGTAGCAGAGGGTTCAAATCCAAAATCTAAATCTCTACCCAAGGGAGAATTTAAAATCTCATTTTTTACATCTTATGGGTGGTAATCCATAAAATAAAACATAGGCAATGCTAAGCATTGCACAGCTATGCTGACTGGGTGTAAGCATTGTGTAAATATGAATGCTAAGCAATGAGCAGCCCAGCTAAGTGGATTTTCCCATTGGTAAGCAGTGCTGAACCTGCCCCTTTAAGCACTGCCAACCTTAGCTAAGCAGGTTTGCCCGTAGATTAGCATAGCTCAGCGTATTCAAAACCATCCAATCACAGTAAAGGGCAGGAAATTGGCCATATTTAAACCTTGCAGGCGGGAATACAGCTCATAACTGGTTGTAGCTCCCCACTGTAGGCAGCATGACAGGTGTTGGAGAGGGCATGTGTTTTCTGGTGCAGCGCTGGGGCATACAGGAGTCCAAGGTCATAGTAGGACTCCTTGTTAAAAAACATGACTTGAGACTGCTGCAGGACCAGTACCAAGGCTCCCAATATAAAGTGGAGGCCTGGGAAAGTCTCACCCATGACCTCACCAGTGCCAATGGCATCCCTTGGACTTGTGAGCAGGTCTGGCACCATTATACCGACTTGAAGCAGAGGAAGAGGGAGCTCTTGGAGCAGTGGGTCCAGGAAGCATGGTAGAGGAGTGATGTCCCTGGCATGTGTTACCAAAGTCCAGCCTATGTATGTGATGGATAGGTATGCATAAATGTTTCTCTATATCTTCATTATAGCGCCAGCTGAGTGGGCTGTGAGCCAGGAAGCCCATGTCAGCAGGTTGCAAATGCTGCATCGTGAGACTGGTGAGTAACAATCTAGCTTGTAGTATTCATACCAAATAAATATAAAGGAGTAGAATGTCACCTGACAGTATTAAAAATTTGTATGGCTTATACTGAATAAAGCAGACAATATTACAGTAATAGTCTCATATAGGTTATATATAAATAAAACTGTTACTACCTGTCAATAAAATTCAAAACCCTGGACTGGTTGTGTTTACTCTGGTATTGTATGATTTGAAATGTGTACAGGTTATGCATAGCAACTATAGCTCTGAAAGCATTAAACAATCAAGTCTCATCTGACAAAGTTAGTGCCTTTATAACACACGAGATTAACTGATATTAAAAATGTCATGCACCAAGATCTGATATCTGAATAGTAATGTTGTGTTAACCACTGTTTTCCACACTGTGCTATGTCAAAAGGTATGTATAGGAATGTATGTATAAGAATGTTGTAATTACAAGGTCAGATTGTACAACAAAGAGAGAATGAGAAAGAAATCATTCAAAAAAGAGACAGCAGTTTCTCAATAACTCCTTCTGATGAAACACACAGTTGTTATATTTTTAGCAGAAAGAGCCATGTTTCGAATCCCGGGAGTGGTAGTAAGCTGTATGCATACTTTCAACTAGTATTTTGTGAAAATGTGTAGAAACAGTCAAGTGGTTTTAACAAAATTCCCTCCACAGGTCTTCCAGGTAAGAGAAGGTATAAAGTAGCTATAAGAAGGCTGTAGATATACTGTGTCCAACACCCATGGTCCAAACCCAAGTCTGCAAATGACAGTAAGATAAGTACATACACCAAGTGGTCTCCCCCAAGAAATATTCAAAAGTGTCACGCTATCACAGCTACTGGTCCCTGCTAACAACAACCAGGGTGACTGATAAAAATCAAGGCAGAGTGTGTCAGTAGCACACACACACACACACACACACACACACACACACACACACACACACACACACACACACACACACACACACACACACATAGTATGAGTGCACATATGTAACCCTGACTATGTGAATATGGGTAGAAACAGTCATGTAGTATTAACAAACATTCCTGCCACAGGTCTGCCAGGTAAAAAAGGTATAAAGTAGCTATAAAAAGGCTGTAATTATACCGTGTACAAACATACCACTGCCCAACCCAATGCAATAGGTGTAGTAATACCTGTAGAGTAATGAGTAGAGCAATGGTCATTAAAGCTGTGACCACTGCAAGAATCTGCATTTGTTAACTTGAATTTCTCTTTTCCCCCCACCTTATCTTCACCAGTAATCTGAACACATAAATGAATGGGTATGTTTTCCACCAAACCTACTGTTGAGACATGTGGCCTGTTGTTCTACAAATGTTGAAATTTATTCCAATTAATGTCCCCTGTTCAAATACTATCATTGGTGGCCTGTTGCTATCAATATAACCTGCATGCTGGTGTAATGTCCATTGGGGTTCCATATATGCATGTGTTCTGTTTGCTATGCAAATGTTCCAAATCTGTTGTTTTGGGGTAATGGGAATACTCATGTATACTGTTATAACTAATCCTGGAATGTATTTACAATTACTAACCAACATATGTTCTAAACCTGCAACACCATAGCACATCAGGGAAGGCCGATCCCAGCGGATCCACCTCTCCTGCCTCATTTGGCCATGGCACCGGGCCCCAGCACATCTGGGACCCACCCCAGGACCTTCTTGTCCTCTGGTCCTGCACCACCTTCGGGTGAAACCACCTCAGGGGATGGGGTTCATATCCTCCTGGGCATGGGCGCAGACAGGATCCTGTCATCCAAAGCCAGGTCCAGGATCTGGTGCATAGCAAGCTCCACAAGGAATTTGGAGATCTGGTACGCCACGTGGTGCAATTAGGGGGTCAGCCTGCCCCTCCTGGTCAGCCCCCAGCACAAACACCTTCGTGCTGTGAAGGTGCAGTGGTGACTGCCCATGGGTAGGGACCTCAGTACCACTGTATCCGTTTGGGGGATCTTGGGCTTTCGATTACCAAACACCCTTTCCCGTCCAAGGTTTTTACCCCACATTTGTCATATACCACCCCTGTATATTGTCTTGTCTGTCTTCCTATCCAACCTACCTCCCCAAATATACATACTATCCTTCATCAACATACCACTCTCACCTTAAAAAAAAGGGCAATCCGTTCCACAAAAAAATGTTGCCCCATACATAGATGTCCATTTTGCACATGTGTCCACATATAATCTTGTCTAATTGGCTTCACAACACATTATTGTTGTCCTCATCCCTCTCTGTCAGGGGTTTGAGTGTCCAAATGTACCTCCAAATTCAGTATATATATATATGCACAGCTGTTGCTGTAGAAGAAATTGGCAGCTATGGACCTTCACTACATCCATTCTGGACATCCCTAGCTATCTTTCGTATTGTTTTTCCCTCTTCATGCCCCCTTTTTCACCACTTTCCTATCACCCTTTTTTTTTCTTTTAAAGAAATTAGTGTGAGGGTAAGTGGCAGAAAGCAGTAGCAAGCAGGCATAAACCTGTTTCCACGGTGGTCAGTGATGCCGACATAGATTAAGCACTTTTAAGGCTAGCTATCTGTCAGGATAGTTAACTGGAAGTTACCATTACTTACTGCCATGCAAACCCACTTAGAACTGCTTAAAACTGCCTTAATCTCTTTGTATCCAATAGTCCTTGTTCTTCCCAGAAACAAAATAATCAGCACTAGCAAGACTCGAACACAGGACCCTTCACACCTTAGCTACAGTAAGTTACGACTAAACCATCTGAGCTGTAAATATGGCTGATATTTATTCAAGCATATGCACCACAGTCATTCAACAGTAGGGAGAATGTATACATATATATATGTATATATATATATATATATATATATATATATATATATATATATATGTGTGTGTGTGTGTGTGTGTGTGTGTATGCATGTATATATATATATATATATATATATAGAGAGAGAGAGAGAGAAAGAGAGAGATACATCCACATATATATACACATATAAGCATATACAGAAATGTATGACAGCTACAAACACATGCAATCAGAGGGTCAGTCTGCTGTAGACTAGATGTGTAAATCAGAAAATGCACTCACTGGAAGTATCCCTTAAAATGGGGAACAATGACATCTGTGTTATTACAGAGACCTGGTTAATGGCAGCAAGAAGCACCCCTGCACTATCAGCCTATAACTCTTTCCACAACTTTTGGCTGCAGAACCTGGACTGTAGCACCAATGGTGGTGGGATTTTAATATTCATTAAGGATGCACACACATCCAGAGTGGTAGATCAGCATTAGGCATTACATATCCTGCAGGCATAGCTAGCATTGGGTAAGACAGTGGTTCAGGTTGTAGCCTGCTCTAGGTCCCCAAACATGTCCCAAGACTCACACTCCATGCCCCTAAACACCCTGGAGAATATTAGTGTCCAACCGAACACTCTCATACTGGTTGACTTCAACTACCCCCACCATTAACTGGGAAAGCTGCTCATGTACCTATGCACATGCCCATCACATTGACCTGGTCTTCCTAACATGGGTGACTGTTGCTGTACACCAGTAGTCAACTCCTCCCTTGTTATATCTGAACAGAAATTAATCACCTTTGGAAATTGATAGCCCTCCCACTCCCCCTACACAAGTAACCACCATGAAAAGCCTTTCCAAAGTTAACTATGGCCTCCTAAAAATAAAGGTGGCTAACCTCATGGCAGCCATGCAAATGGAGACTAGTTGCATGTCAGCTGAATCAAACAACAATGCACTATGAACACGTACATAAATGCATGGATACCGCCATACCCAATACTACCAGGACCCTCACCTCCAAAATAAGAAGCTGATTGGTGCTCCCCTGCCATAAAGAAACTGTACAACAGAAGGACCGAACAGATATGGAATAAAGTGAAGTTCCAAGACTAGAAATAAACCCTTATCAGCCTCAATTAAAAGTTGAGATACCTCATCAAATACCACAGAGTTCACTGTGAGAACAGAACTGGAGCACATAGTGAAGACAACCACAAGGCCTCGTACAGTTATGTAAAGAATCTCTATGGCAATACCAAGATTTCTTCTGAGCTACTAGACAATGGTACCTCCCAGACTGAGCCACAAAATAATGCCAATAAACTGGCTGACATATTGAGTGCAAACTTTACCCCTCTCTCCCTTCCCCAAAGGACCAATCACAATACCAGTACATTGCCAGGCACCAAGTATTACTGCAGCACAGGTTAAAATACCACTGTCCAAGGCCAAGAATACAGCTTCTATGGGACCTGATAATATCCCTGGGTATGTTCTACATGAACTACAGAGTGACCTAGCACCTCACCTGTGTGCCCTGTTCAAGCACAGCCTCACCTCAGGCTGTGTCCCTACTGAATTGTAGACTGCTACAGTCACCCCTCTCCACAAATGAGGTGTGACTACAGATCCTAGGAAATACTGCCCCAACTGCCTGACAAGTCTGTTATGCGAAGCTATGGAATGCATCATCGTGCACCTAATAAACAGGGATACGGGAATCTGCAGACTCAGGATCCCACACAGTTTACTTTTGTGAATGGTAGGTCATACCTGGTCATTCAACCTGGTAAACTTCTTGGCATCAGTCACCTAAGCTGTGGATGAAGGCAAGGTAGCAGATACAGCTTACATTGATCTGACCAAAGCCTTGGAAAACATTCCCCACTCAGGAATCATGCAATAACTCATTAAGCTAGGCATCAAGCCCTATATCACTAGGTGGGAACAGAGGCACAAACACAGTGGTAGATTGGACATACTGCTGTCATACATTGAGACAGTTGCAGATGTCACTGGGTTTGTTGTAAAATCCTTTAAGAGGAAAATGATGTTGGTAATAGCAATAGATGTGAGCATTTACTGATTGCATTCCCCCGAGTCCATGACTGATATACCAATTAACATAATGATACAATACATGCAAGTGTGACTGCATATAACCTGGGATACTACCCAAGTATGAAACAAATACAAAGAGAGAAGATTGTGGTACTACCCATGTATATTCAGGTGTCCCATACAGTATATTCACACCCCTTGCTACTGTGGTAACAGCACATAGAAGCATGTTATGTACATGGAATTAAATGCAGTTATTAAAGATGTCATTACCCTGCTATTTTATCAGACTGGTATGTGATCACTGATTACCAGGGCTGAGCTATGCTTAGCAGGTTTAAGCATTGCTTAAATGTAAATGCTAAGCAGATTTGTGCACTGGTAAGCAAAGCCTACACGGTGTAAGCGCATATTCATTTAACCAGCACCTTAATCACCCTGTCTCCATCAGCCCTTGTTCTTCCCAGCAACAAAATAAATACCCCTTACAGGTTTTGAACCCAGAACCCTGTACAGTATAGTCACAGCACTTAAACACTAAGACATCTGAGTTATAAGAATATCTGTTGCTTTTTCAAATATATCATTCAGTGCATGTACTGAAGAGTAGTGAAAAACTGCTTTGAGTACCACAATTTTTTACTGCTTGTTAGTGAAAAGACTGTGGAATCACTCACGTTTCTATATCTAAATATACAAATATCAGATAAATATGGTCAGATACATCTGAGAAAGAATATACAACACTCATATTTACACATACAAAGGATATATATATATATACATATACATGTATATATATATATATATATATATATATATATATATATATATATATATATATATATATAAAATATGCCCATAACATGTAGTGGAGTCATACCTCAGCACGATAACTTTCAACATCTTAGTGAAAGGGGACATAATATAAGTATTGCAGTTATAAATGTAAAAAGTTGCTACAGTAACAGGGTTTGTGTCAACATACATGTTCTGAAGGAAGGCAGTTCTGAAACTGAAATGTACACCATCAGTTACTGACAGAAATCTTAAAATCATCATAGTGAAGTACCACACAAATCACAATAATGATTCTGTGGAATACAGCAGAAATATGAGCAATAAACCTGGGCAGTCTGAAACAATCTGGTCAGTCGAGAGGTATACATAGAACTCCTTAGTGCAAGAAATGTGGACCAAGCCTGACAAAGGGAGTGTTTAAAGCCATGAAAATGGGGATATATCCCAAATACTGGAGTAGTTAAGCTCACACAGTTGATGCAATCACATCCTCCTGTCTGTCTTAACATATATTAACTGCAGGAGTACAAGTACCAAGCCCACGTACTTCCCACTAGTTACTGACATACATCTTCACAGCATCCCACTGCTTTGTCAGAAATACACAACACTTATGGTGGTCAGGCAACAGTGCATCTGACAAATATCTGGACATAACATCACACTAGGGAAAATACACTGAGCTGTTAGGCATGTCACCAAGCACTGTCTTAACTGCAGACAGACTGCCATAACACTAACCCAATTTTCTCAATCATCAGTGTGAAAGTGCATACCTACAACCAATCTCAACACAGTCACAGTCTCATAATGGTAAACCTAATTAATAGTACAATATATGGACTATGTGAACAAAACCCATCATCATGTTTGCCACTCACACACTACCCCTACATATACTGGCCCAATTCACGGCGAAGTCTGATGCCTGACTGTGGTATGAGACATGTCTCAGTCTGGCCCTACAAACATATAAGCTGATAGAGTAACAGAAACTGGAGCAGCATACAACATCAGATAGAAAAGGACCAAGAACACTGACATCTACCCCACTATGTACACAGGCCAAATAACATATTCACAATACACTGCTACACAATACTGACATTCTGTCAACAATGGCCATAAGTACACAGACCTCACTACTGTAGAGACTACAATAGAATGTCCAGGTTTTGTCCTCAGATATAAGGCCTCCTATACATAACATGTCTGGCAGTCTGATATATCACTGGCTTGATATCAGGAATGATGTCAGTAAATAATGATATACTGTACATATCCACCTCTTACTGCATGACATATGGACAAAGGGTGACATACTTGGGGAACAGAGGCACAAACACAGGGCCATCATTGACATATTGCTGTTATAAACTGAGAAAATCGCTGGTGTACCAGGGTTTGTTGTAACATATCTCTTCTGAGGGATATGAAGTCAGAAACACACACGGATGTTACCAATAACTGACTGCAATCCTCAGAGTATGCTACTGAATTTATAAGACAAAAAAATGTGTGAGTAACACACCGAATCTAAGACTCCAAACTCTGGCCAGTCTGCAGGTAGCCCTACAGGTGAGAGTTTTCTCAACCACATAACACTGTCATGTCAGACTTTAAATCATGCAGAAAAGCCATATCCACACAAACCCTGTTAAATTAACATTACATCAAATGTATAACAGCAATACTTACATTCTGTCCACGTGTCTGGAACATCCTCCTCCAGTTTGTTGAGCTGTTTCCACAGTGTTTGTTGTAAGAAGTATTTCCAACTACCCTCTGTGATGCTGTTTGTCAGACACCCACATGAAGTCCTGCTCACAGTGAAGGAAAAGGGCCAACACCCACATGAAGTGCTTAGTTATAGGAGTCTGTTTCCATGCAATTGGCTATAGGAATGATACCACAACTGTTGCACATGCAATTAGCAAGTGGGGGACTCCAGTTCATGCACAGGCCATCAGCTGATCATGAGCATTACCTACAAAGGTCAAGCTGCTGCCTATGCAAAACAGATGTATTTTTCTACATCTACCAGAGACAGAAAGAAAGAAAGAAAACAACCAACCAAAAAGCAAGACCATCACAAGCAGACTACAAAAAAATCTGTGAGACACACCTGTCTATCTCTGAAATACAGCAACTGAAACAGGCAAAAAAAAAAAAAAAAAAGGTATGTGAAACAAGTGATCATGTAACGGAATGTAGGAGGGGGTATGTAAAAGAGCTAAATAGGAAGTCCAACAAATATTTCTCAACAACACTTGCTATACAGATATACTGCTGATCAGAACCTATGGCCATAGCATCTGTGTCAGTCTGCAGTGACATAGAACACAGTTCAGGCCCCTGAGTCAGTCACATATGACTACTACTGGAGTGTGGTTTGAACAATACTGACTGTGACACTCCTAGGCCAGCTACTGGGATATCGCATATATCCATATGTTAATCATGAGTACTAGTATGACATACATGTAGGGTGGCCACGGTGGTGCAGTGGTTAGCATTGCCACCTTACAGCAAAAGGTTCTCCAGTTGAATTCTCGGCTGGGGTGCATTCTGTGCAGAGCCTGCATGTCCTCCCTGTGGTTGCATGGGTTTCTTCCGCGTGCTCTGGTTTTTCTCCCACATCCCAAAGGCATGCAGTAGGTGGATTGGACACTCCAAATTGGCCCTAGGTGTGCGTGTGTGTGCCTTCTGTGGAAGGTTGCAAAAAAAATGAAGAAATATTCCCTTTTGCTGCAGTGAACTGTCCAATAAATAATCCACAAACCAAAAGACAGCTGGTTCACCCAGGCTAACACTGTGCTGAAAAGCAAATAAACTATCTGTGCAATCCAGTAATAAAAGTTGTGTTAAAATCCAGAATTTAATGCAATACTGGATATACAGATGAATGTCCCATTTGATTATACGATCTGAAGAAGAACTATTCGAAAGTGCTTATCATTTTACAAGGGACTTACTTTTTATTATTTTTGTTCTTATTTTGTTTTATTTAATTCTTTTCATTAAATTCTGGATTTTAACAGAACTTTTATTACTGCATTGCACAGACAGTTTATTTGCTATTCAGCCCAGTGTTAGCCTGGGTGAACCAGCTGTCTTTTGGTTTGTGGATTATTCTGTGGAAGGTTGGGTGCCGGGCTGGCAACTCGACACCGTAAAACTCCACTGCCAATCATGAGCGGATAGATGATCCTCTGTGGCGACCCCTAACCGGGAAAAGACAAAAGAAGAAGTATGACATACATGTCTGTATCAGAAATGTGAGGGACCTGTACAGGGTATTTGCATAGTGAAATACTCTTTCAGCTGTGTGTGTTGAACTGCATATGATATAATGAACTCATACCCTTCAACTGTCCAGTGTTATGCACACTGACCATATGTGGCCTCAGGTTTGTAGTTATATACTAAAACAGTTGTGTTATGTCTGGCAAAGAATTGGCAACCTGTGAACACTGACATTACAACATCTCCTTACATTTCGTTTGGCTGTTCCTGTTAGGGGTCACCACAGCAGATCATCTGACTGCATGTTTTCCAGCCCTCTGCATCTTGCTCTTTCACACCAACCAGCTTATGTCCACTATCAGCACATACAAACACCTTATCTCAGGCCTTCCCCTTTTCCTCTTAACCAGCAGCCTCATACTTTCACAAATATAGTCAGCATACCTACTCATCACATGTCCAAACAAACATAATCCTGCCACTTTCTGCCTTTGGCCCCAAGCCATCCAACCTGGGCTGACCACCTAACATACTTGTTCCTACTCCTGTATACCCTCATCACACCCAGTACAAATCTTAATGTCATAAACTCTACCACATCCACCTCTGACTCCTGCCTTATTTTTCAGTGCCACTGTGTACAACCCATATAACACAGCTGGGCTCCGCACCCTCTTGTAGATCTTCAGTGTCACACTTAATGGTACTTGTCTGTCACAATTCACACCTAACACTCCTCTCCACCACCTGCATCCTGCCTGCACTCTCTTCTTTACCTCTCCCCCACACTCCTCATTACTCCGAACTGTTGTTCCCAAGTATTTAAGTTTATCCACCTTTACAAACGGTACTCCGTGCATCCTCAGCATTCCTCCATCCTCCCTTCCATTCACACACATATATTCTGTCTTAATCCCACTTGACAGCTTTTTTGTTAGCCATGTGTGTTTATTTCTTTGGTTTTTATGGGGGCAAAGACTATCCAGTAGATGAAGAAAATTGTATTGAAGTGTGCAAACTGCATTGTCCAATGGTAGTGTTTTTAGTGAGTTCCAGTTTAGAAGGTTATTGGGTTGAAGTTTTCAATGGAAGACCAATTGATATTTGTCAG
The DNA here is from genome assembly GCF_019279795.1 of Protopterus annectens. Taxonomy (NCBI): domain Eukaryota; kingdom Metazoa; phylum Chordata; order Ceratodontiformes; family Protopteridae; genus Protopterus; species Protopterus annectens. Next base: position 963,889,036 of record NC_056730.1, on the reverse strand, counting down.
GTTTGTGTTAAGCTTCAGGCGTGGAGATTGGGGATTTTGTTAAGAGGGTTACAGTGTTTATAAGTAGATATAGTTTGTAAAAAAAAAATATATGGGGTATAGTATAGTCCAGGGAGATTGAGAGACAAATGAGTAGTGAGTTTGAAGGGTGAGCTGGTTGTGTGTGAAGTAATGGTGTCATTTATGATGTTGGGCTGGGAGAGGTAGTGGATATAAGTAGAGGCTAAGCTAGGTAGAAATATGTAGTGTGGGGAGAAGGATTAGAAATAAATATTGTGTTGTTAAATATGAAGGATAATCCTGATGAACAACATTCCTCCCTTCTCTAGACCATAAGTCAGCCTCTCCAAGTTCTCCTCAACCTGTTCCCTACTCTAACTACAGAACACAATGTCATCTGCAAACAGCACAGTCAACAAGGTCCCCTGTTTGATAATGTCTGTTAAGCTGTCCATCACCATTGCACATGAAAAAGAACTCACAGCTGCTCCCTGATGTACTTCCACCTACACCTTAAATGCACCTGTCACTCCTAAACCAGAACTCACTGCTGTCACAGTAGCCTTCTACATATCCTGTAGCATTCTTACAGATTCCTCTGCCACTCATGACCTCCTCATACAATACCACAACACCCCTCTAGGCATCCTGTCATATGTTGTCTGTAAGTCCACAAAGACAATGCAGCTACTTCTGACCTTGTCTGTACATCTCCATCAACACTTTCATAGCAAACATCATATCTGTACTGATCTTTTCTGGCATGAAACCATACTGCTGATCAGTAATCCTCACCACCCTTCTTAACCCAGCTTCCACCAACCTTTACCATTACCTCATGCTGTGACTGATCAATGTTATCCCTCTGTACTTACTACAGCTGTGCAGACCACCATTATTCTCATAATATATATATATATATATATATATATATATATATATATATATATATATATATATATATATATAAATATATATATATATATATATATATATATATATATACACACACACACACACACACACACACACACACACACACACACACACACACACACACACACACACACACACACACACACACACACACACACACACACACACACACACTCCAGGGTATGAGTGTGAATGCAAAAGCTACCAAAATATCAAATGATATACGTGCATTACAGCAATGTGAAGACAGTGTCACTAATGTTGGTCCATAGCCCACCATGTATTTACGGCATCCTCCACATGTTGCCCCCTACCAGGTTGACAGGAATGACTGAGCAACAAAATTGTTATGACAGTGTGCCATACTGACATAGAACAGAAATGTATAGCAGTTATTACCTGTGCAGATGTATGCATGAATGGGTAGGTGTACCTGACTGCCTCATAACACCTGACATGGGATGCAAAACAGCATGTAACTGAGCTGTACATGTTGTACACGTGTATAATGTTAATGTGTGTGCATCCAACAGAGTTGCACTTCCACAGCTAATGGTTGTTGCATTGGCCTGACACAGACATGGGTACTGCCATAAGCAGGAGTATCATGTAGGAAATAAAGAGGTGTCCATCTGTGTTATGACCTTGTGTCCATGCCTACTACAAACATTGATATGACCACTCACATAGCTGCATGGCCTCAGCAATACCTAACTTGTACAACCTGTCTCAACCAAAGTAGAGTAAACCTCTTTGCTGGACAGCTGCACAAAGCACATAAAGGGATGCTATATTGGCTGTAGATGGGACAGTAGGAGCAGACACCAACTGTCCATCATGTCATCCTTTGTCTGGAAGACCATAGTAGGTCACAGGTGGATTACTGTAAGGCTGGCTATGAGTATAAATTGGACACATCCACTGAGAGCAACCAGGAGGCCATCTTCACATATTTGGGTCTCATAGGGAACAACCCAAACCCCCCTGCAATGGAGGTCAGTCATAGTAGATACACACACACCACTGCTACAGCCAACCTGCTGCAGACACGTTTAGGCAAACATCACCACCCTGGCTCAACATCAGTATAAGTGGATATGCACACCACAAGTACCACTACCCTCATCATCATGGATCAGGTGCAAACCGCCCACTTAAATGTAAAAATAGCAAGTTACCTTGGGGACTGATAACATTCCAGTCTGCATCCTACACAAACTCAAACATATGCTTCCAGCTTCAATACATACTGTATGCAAGGAAAGCCTGAGCAGCTTTGACAGCCCATCTGCAAGGAATACAGACACTGTCACCTTTCTATACAAATGTGAATAGTGGTTTATGAAATGTACTGGCCCTCATGGGGGGAATATGACACAACAGTACCAGGAGTACAATGCATGTTCATATAGTGCTGTGTCTCATGTGTTTGTATATCGTGTACACTGTTGAGAATTAGTCATGTGCTGTCTCTGTAAAGAAGTCTGTGCAATGTCTGAGGTCATGTGATGTGTTTCCCTGTTTATGTCTTCCAGGTGCTATGCTGAGGCAGCCAGACTACCATGAGCATGAGACTTGGGCCATAACTGAGGCCATCCTGCAGAACTATACCATCCTTTTTGGTTGGAGTCATCCAAACCAGCAGGAGTGGACTGCACTGTGGGATGAAATTGTCCAAACTGTTAACAACTTGAGACACCATGGCCGCACGTACGATCAGGTACATCATAGAGCAAGTGACCTGATTCGTTGTGCCTAGCAACGGGCTGCTGCTGTAGTGTGGGACCATTCCACTACTGGTGGGGGGGGCAGCTACACAACCCCCTCTTACAGCAGTGGAGGAGCTCCTGGCCAACCTTGGGGTAGCCCCCACAAGAAGATTTACACAAGAACTTGCATTTGTGGAGGTGGGTGGCACCCAGGCAATAGGCGAGGAGCATCCAGGTAAGACAAAGTGCACATCAATGTACTTGAGATTGCATTACAACTGTGTTCTATAGTCTTGAGATGCATATGTCAGGGAAAAATACTACCACCATAACCATTATATCACTCCCACTACTAAAATGGTACTGTCTAACACCTTCCTCATTCATTGTCTCCTATATGGTGCCCCACTTCTTACCAACCTTCAATCGTCTCTAAAAACAAAGCTATGCTCCTGTTATTAGAAAATGTCTAAGTTTGCTACCAGCTATAAATCTAAATACCACCACTGCAATGCCCTACACAAACTAAATTTTCTTGAACTTCCCAACCATCTTACCTACATTCAACTTACTCATGCCCATAAACTCATCTGTAATCCCTCCATTTACTCCTCCCTTGCATCCTCCTTCAAAATGCAGATACTCAACAGACTTCTAAGATCCAATAACCAGAATTTTCATAAACTGCACAAGCCTGCTCATCCTCCAGGCAGACACCTACTATCAGTTTCCCTAGCTCACCTCTGGAAATCCCTGCCGCCTCTTATTGGTACTACAGACAACCACTCTACCTTTAAGACATTGCTTCATTCCCATCTCAAAAGCCTCTGGGAATGTTCCTGCTCTCATCGCACATGACTTGTCTGTTTTTCCCCATTTAGGTTCTTAGGTAGGTAATAGGCTATCTGCCCAAAGGCATTTATAAGCCTAGCTGGAATGTGTTGGCTTTCGCCGCCCCCTTAGATTAGTTCCCTGTGCCTCTGTCCAGCAGAGCCATTGAAGTGATCCCTGGGGTAAACTTTCTGTTTCTCACACTCCTTTACTTCTATCTTCTCTTCATCATAGTGGGCTTCTCTGGCTACTACCATCTTCATTTGTCTCATTTACTCGTACTCTTGCTCTAATTTTTTTTTCTTTTTTGTTATTGTCCCACCCTTCTTAGATTCAGCAGTTTCACCTCTAATCACCCATCCTACTTTAACTCTACTAAGATTTCATGTAAAACTGTAATGTCAACCCAGTGTTATTTTACATTCTAACAAATGTAACAGAAATATGCAGCAATGGGTTTTCATATTCTAATTGAATTATATATGTGTGTAATTTTACCTTTAACATTTGTAAACATATTTTCACTGCAATTGTAGAATTTTATAATGTTATGTAATACAATCATTCTTCAGTACTATTGCATAACAGTACATGCATTGTCTTCATATTATATTGTTGTTCATGGAGATTTTCTCCATGGGACCTCATTGAAAGCAGGCTCTTATTGGACCAATGGACTATCCTGGTAAACTGTAAAATCGATAAATTAAAAAAAAATAGTGGGTGGGGTTTAGTTCTGCACTCATGTGCACATCTATGGTGAAGGACCGCAAATTGTGTAATGTCATAGTTTATACTGTACCTGTGCAAATGTAGCATTAATTGTGGACCAATGCATATTGTGAATCAGCTGACAATACCTCTCCCTCCCTACTACCTAGGTCCCTCAACTCTACACAAGGCACAGCAGCCTGAAGCCGGTGAGTATGAGATTCTACTGTTTTGGCTCACCAGTACCCCAGGCATGTTAAGGTGTTACACACAGCCATCTGGCAATATCTGTATGATCACTTGTAGTGGGGTTCACTGCCTAATATCACAAAGGATATCACAGGGGCCTATTTGCATGTGATGTCATATATCTGTAGAATTCCTACCTCACAAACCTGTCATTGCAGGACATCTGGATAAAGACTGGCAAAATGTGGGCACAAAGGGAGAGGAGTAGGGACATATTGTAGACAGTGCTGTTATAAAGTGCATATGAAAGGTATACACACTTGTTAGAATGTCAGGTATTTCTGATATATGACAATGCGAGCACAATACAGAAGACCAAACATATATTCAACCTGTCCTGTGACCTATAATCTGTACAATGCAATTGACAAACAAACAAATCTGTTAGTGGAACAAGTATGTGACACTGAAATTGTTCAAGAAACTAGATGCATATGTGTGCACAGGATGAAGCTCATACTGTAGTGCAGCACCATGTGACAAAATCACAGCAGTACTTGATAATGGATACACACCTGCCATCAATTACAGACTCTTGGATTAATTACAAATAACACTCAGCTGACATACCAAGGATATTCCAACATAGACCCACAGCAAAAGCCATGGTTCACATACAGCTTAACATACTGCAAAGGGATCACATGTTAGAAAGATATCAGCCTGGAGAAGGCTACAGAAACATACCCACAGCATTGCGTATGCCATGGAACACAGTGCAAATAGTCATCAAAAGGTGTCCCAGATATGGTGCAACAGTGACATTGTGAAGAAGTGGACATCCCTACATGTATGTGGAGGATACAATACCAACAATGTCCAGGGAGGCTGCCAGGAGCCATACAGCAACACCAAAGGAGTGACAGACATCTCTGTCAAGTACTGTGTGTGTACTACATGTTACAACAATCTTATTTGGTCTTCACATGTCTTAGCTATATGGTGTGTTTGGAAGATGGCAGCTGTTCCACACAACAAACAACATCCAGTCCTGGGTAACTTCAGGACAACAATACATCAACTTTTCAAAAAGCATGTGTGTAAATGTGTTAAGTTGTTATGAGACCAATGTTAAACTGTCTTTGTCCACAATTCGGTCATGTTATTTTGGCCATATAAAAACCACTGCACAACAGCAGAAGCACACTACCTACACAGTGAAGCAGGCTGATGGCAGTGTCCTGCTTTTGATTTGCTGTTCACAACTTTGAAATGGGGCTGTAGCGAATTTGGAGTGTATTATGACCAGTTTCAAACACCAGTCCTTCGTGGCTATAATCCTTCTGGTGTCTGACATATACCTGTGTATGGGGAGGTATTTCAACATTGCACACAGCAATGGCCCATACCTTACATCCACTGGGCAAAAGGATGGCTTAACAAGAACACAATCAACAGTCTACAATGGCCAAGCCTAAGTCCACACCTAAATATAATACACAATCTGTGTGGTGAACTGACAAGCGCTGTGCACAAGGGATGGCTTTGCAATCTGCATATGTGGAGGTGTTCTGCAAGGGAGAGTGTGCAAGCATTGCCATGTCAAGATGTGCCATGTTGATACACACCTTCCCAAGAGTAGTGAATGCTGTGATGAGATGAACAAGTACTTTACCAAAGTATCAGTTTACAGGTGTGCACCCCTATGCAACCCAGCTATTGTAGTCATATCATGTACAATATGATATGTGAACCCTACCTGATGTGTATGTTCTTCAATTGGAGTGCACAGGATATATGTCATATGAAATGGTGGAAATGTTATGGCAATATCAATGGTGTCTCATGTGATCTGTCACAAAATCATTGCATGTTAAAAGGGTTTGTACACTTAGTATATCCACTGTAAGCTTGGGAAGTTGTTTCAGTAACCACCCTTGTTTTCACAAACATTTACTGCAGGTTATCCCATCTCCATATCACAGTATGACATTAAGTAGGGTCACCAATCCACTGGACCAGCCAGTAATGTAACAGACACACATGGGTGACATGAGCAGCAGAAAGGAAAGATGAACTACATATGTAGATATCCCTTGAAACTCTGTACAGTTGGTAGGTATGTTCTGTAGGTCTGGCCACAGTGCTATACAGATGAACAGCAGTAATGTTTACATGGGTGCAGTGTGTTGTAGGTGAAGGCTCACCACCAAATAAAAACACTCACATATCCGTGTGGTGTAAATTTGTAGTTATGGTAAGTTGAAAGGTATGCACTGCATGATGTTGAGGACCAGTCCAGAGTGTGTCTGTTTCGGTCGGAGTGTGTGTCATGACTGTCATCTGTTGCCTAATGTGAGGTCTGTGGAATGCCTCTTGGACACTTCACATGTGTGTTTGTGACTGAGTGTGAGAGAGTGTGAGAGAGTGTGAGAGAGAGTGTGAGAGAAAGTGTGTGTGTGAGCGTGCAAAAGTGTGAGAGTGTGAACGAGTGAGAGTGTGAGAGAGTGTGAGAGTGTGAGAGAGAGAGAGTGTGAGAGAGAAAGAGTGTGAGACAGTGTGAGACAATGAGTGTGAGAGTGTGAGAGAGTGTGAGTGTGAGTGTGAAAATGTGAAAGTGTGAGTGTGAGAGAGTGAGTGTGAGAGAGTGTGAGATTGTGAGAGATTGTAAGACAGTGTGTGAGAGAGAGTGTGTGAGAGTGTGAGAGTGCGAATGTGTGTGTGTGAAAGTGTGTGAGTGTAAAAGTGTGTGAGTCTGAGAGTGTGAGAGTGTGAAAGTGTGTGAGACTGTGAGAGTGTGAGCCACCAACCTTTATAGTACCGATAATAATCTACATATGTTTCCTTTTCTCACATGTGGCCATGGTGGTCACAGTCCCTCCCGCTGGGTAAGTGATATTACTTTGTTTGGCGACTCTGACCATGATGATACCCATAGTGAGGCACAGGTGGGGTTGTCAGAGGCTGCAGCTGTGTCATTGGTTGGCATCCCACCTATATCAACCCCAACCCCACACGCAGTCACAATGCCAACTCATTCCCCATCATCAGTGGCCATAACAGAAGGACAGCTGGGTGCTGGCACAGAACATGCAAGTGTGGTGACTATGGCAAGTGAGCGCCCATCAATGGCTATAGTCAGAGTACTGGCGAGGTCCCACACAGGCAGCCAGGCAGGGGTACTCGAAGGAGAATGGCTGCCTGTCCAGCCCATGTTGGAAGTGCCACTGCTGCAGTAACCAGGCACATGATTCAGTCTGTAATGGATGCACAGGCACATAATGAATGTATCACCAGACAAGTGCTCAAGCTGGTGCCCATTGCGATTTTCGCAAAATCATTTCAGACATACATGAGAGCAATGAGATCACAGAGTGATGGTGGGGTCAGGTCATGGCACTTCTCCACCGTGGAGTATCTGTGCTTGAACATATGGCAGATGGGAGGCAGTGGCCATGTGAAGGTAGCTCAGAACCATGATCATCTGGGCGTGCACGTGGCCATGCACCACCACGCTCCTGTATAGGCAGTAACACCAGCACTAGTAAGGGTGGTGTGATGTCCATGCCAAGACACTGCAGGCCATGGGCACATGGTCCTGGATGTTCCCAACAGGGTCGTGGATCCAGCAGACATATGTCATCATCAGGGAGCAGTACTATCTCCGGCCTTGTCAATAGTAGTGCCCATGATACTCTTGGCAGATCCAGTTCCCATGTGGAGGCAGTGAACTGTACACCCAGCCATGTATGGGCCACAGATGTCGAGAAAACATCAGTGTAGGGGAGCCACATGGCATGTCTGTGTGCCCGCATGCACACACACACACACACACACACACACACACACACACACACACACACACACACACACACACACACAATAAACTCACCTCCACACACATGCACCACACCTGCACAGGCCATGCCATTCCCATACCCCAAACACACACCCATACTGTCAACTGAATGGTGTAGCCTAGGGCTTGGGCAAAACCACACAACACCCTGTGCATAAAATGATCCTGTGCCAGATCCCTGACATCCAAGACATTGATGCAGGGACATGCAAATATGGGTCTGATGCACAGGGTAAACTTAATACATTGTATGTAAGTAATGGGGTGTAGCGTGCTGCCATCTGGATTTTGTAAGGGGTACACATCAGAGTGTGTGTACAGTTTAAGCCATGATGCATTATTGCTATTATTAATGTTGACTGAATGTGTTCTCACATGCTGTATCCTGTTTGTGTTCTAGGCTTCTGTGTGTCACCAGGATGTGCCCCTTCAGCAAGACCAAGAGGTATGGCAGTATAGTAACACATCAACCATGTCATAGGCAAGGTACAGCTGTATTTACATGAATTTCGCAGGTCTGTACAACAGTGATTGCATATGCCTTGCAGATTATAGGGCTGAGGTTTGTATATAGGTTTATGGTGATTGACAACATCTGTGTCAGAGTGGAGAATGGTAAGTGTGGTGGTTTGGACACACCTCTATTTGCTAACAACCACACCCCAAGGGGTGTTCATCAAATAAACACACTGCGATTCCTATACACACACACACACACACACACACACACACACACACACACACACACACACACACACACACACACACACACACATTTGGCAGTACTGAGATCCATTTGTTCATAGATTCATAGGTGTGTAGTAGGTGAATGGCCAAGAAGACTCTACAAGGCTAGCCCAAGGAAATACCCTGGCATCAGGCCACATGAAAATAGTCCCCCATGTGGCTAATGAGTATACTCACTGGAATGATCCCCAGGGGTGGGTATTGTATTCCCCATCCACTCATCCAGATGTGCATTGTGGAAGGCCAATGATGTGCATTATTTCACATGTATGTGATTTATATTCCATACCATGGACAGTGTCTGAGTTGTGAACTATCCCACAAGCATGTCCTTTAGAGTGTGAACGTGTGCTTGAGGTATCTGTGGCATGTTGTGTGCACAGATTGGGATCTTGTGATGTAGCATTCCTCACCCAGTTTGGTGAGACATGGTTGTGTAACTCAGGCAGTGGTTGCACCTACATATACAGTATGATACAGATATTCATTGGGGTTATAGGAGTCTGTCCATACAGCGCATGTGTGTAAGACCTGGTATCATCTTTGTGGGGTACATTTGCAGTCTCTACAGTTATTGCAGGTGTCCAGTGGTGTACATCACAAAAGGGCCACTGTAGACATTGATTGGGCTACTGAAGGAATGGAACAGGGTGCCATGTCCTTTTACTTGCTGGATAACACACAGTCAGGAGATGTAACACATCAAGGTACTTTCTGATGTCAGTGGCACTGTTGTGGTCGACAGGCATGTAGTCCACTGCAATCACACCATGGGTACTATCTGTGAAGCAATTTGCAGGAGAAGTACTGATATAGTGGTTGCTGCCTAGCCAAGTGTGTTTGTGTATGATCTATGGGTGGAGAGTGGTCTCTGAGTATTATAAGAGTTGCCAATATTGTGACTTGAGCATCCCAAACACACGCTCCATAATGATCCTGTTTTGTGCATGTGCCTCACTATGCTCTTGTTCTGGTGTGTGCGTATTTCTGAAGGGTGTCATCAACCATGCCTCCAGTGCATAGCCGGCATCCCTCACTAGATGGCCATATGGGATGTCCCCACTGGCAAACACCTGATGGAGCTGTGAGCAATGCCAGATGTGGGAGTCGTGATAGCTTCCAGGGCTGCCAGCACACACATTCATGATAATGCCCTGGGCATCACACATGACCTGCCAGTTGATGGAGGGGAAGCCCTTGTGGTTTATGTAGACCCTATCCTGTTCACTGGGTGGTTCTTTGATGGGGATGTGCGTGCAGTCTATAGCACCAACTACCTGAGGGCATTCTGCTATATGGTGGAAGAAACGCATATTTCTGGTCAATGCCTCACAGGTTGTGGGGAAATAAATGTGCTCATTGGCATGTGGTGTCATGGCATCCAGGAACTGGTGGAGTACCCTGGATGCTGATGCCTGTGAGACCCCCATTATATCGCCAGTTTGTCTTTGGAACATACCTGTGGCTAGTATTCTTATGCCTAGACATACCTTGGTATCTACAAGGATGGGTTCCCCTCTATTAGTTCTGTGTGTGAGCCATGGCTGGCAAAGCTCAACGGTTTGCTGTAGAAAGTCCCTGTCCACCCTATAGCACTCCACTATCTCCAGCTCATGTAAGCCCTGGTAGGTTACCATAGGTCTGTACACTCTTCCCCTCCTCCTCACTGTGTGTCAGTTGTAAGCATTCTCCTCCTCACCACCCTCAGTCTCTAGCACATATTGATGTAGTAAAGCAGCAGCAGTCTCTAACATTTTTAGTTAGTTTTGCCAGCTAAAAATCCCTCGTATGTGTACACTGGTGGTGAAGAGTTTGTGGGGAAAAAACAGTCTGGTGGGTGTTTGCATAGTTTATAGTAGTATGCTGGGCTGCTGCATGTGTATTTGGCTGAATCTGATAAATTCCACCTGCCAGCTATGCTAGTTCACCTTAATTGCCTTCCTCCTGCTGTTTCCCCTACATCCAGCCTGCAAGGTGGTTACATAGTTTATAGCAGTGTGCTGGGCTGCTGCATGTGTATTTGGCTGATTCTGATACATTCCACCTGGCATCTATGCTAGTTCACCTGGATTGCCTTCCTACTGCAGTTTCCCCCTACATCCAGTCTGCAAGGTGTTTGTATAGTTTATAGTAGTGTGCTGGGCTGCTGCATGTGCATTTGGCTGATTCTGATACATTCCACCTGCCAGCTATGCTAGTTCTGGATTGCCTTCCTACTGCTGTTTCACCTACATCTAGTCTGCAAGGTGTTTGCATAGTTTATAGTAGTGTGCTGGGCTGCTGCATTTGGCTGATTCCAATACATTCCACCTGCCAGCTATGCTAGTTCTCCTGGATTGCCTTCCTACTGCAGTTTCCCTTACATGCAGTCTGCAAGGTGTTTGCATAGTTTATAGTAGTGTGCTGGGCTGCTGCATGTGTATTTGGCTGATTCTGATACATTCCACCTGCCAGCTATGCTAGTTCTCCTGGATTGCCTTACTACTGCAGTTTCCCTTACATGCAGTCTGCAAGGTGTTTGCATGGTTTATAGCAGTGTGCTGGGCTGCTACATGAGTATTTGGCTGATTCTGATACATTCCACCTGCCAGCTATGCTAGTTCTCCTGGATTGCATTCCTATTGCAGTGTTCCCCTACATCCAGTCTGCAAGGTGTTTGTATAGTTTATAGTAGTGTGCTGGGCTGCTGCATGTGTATTTGGCTGATTCTGATACATTCCACCTGCCAGCTATGCTAGTTCTCCTGAATTGCCTTTCTACTGCTGTTTTTCCTTCCTGGTTTCTCCCTATTTAAGCCCGAGGCATACCCAGCGCTGAAATGTAAACAGTGCTGCCATTTCCTTTTTTTTTTTTTTTTTAAACCCAGTGCAGCACACCCATTTAGGCTATGTACACACTGCTCAGGCACATCTGACAACCCCTCTTCCTTAGCTGTGCTTAGCTAAGGGCAAACATAGGCCATAGAGCTGCAGTGAGCTTACAGCAAGCATGACATACCCCCTTATGAAGTCATCCAGCTCTTAGATTTGTACTTTTGTATTGCTGTACCTACACGGTTAGATACAAGCTAACACTTTAAAGAAATCTGTGATTCAGTATAACTCCCCTCATTTGCATACCCCATTCTGTAGGTCATTAGTTACTGCACTAAAATAGACCCTTTTCCTTTGACAACCAGTGCTCCCTGGTATTGTTTACATTCTGCATGACATTGACTATAATGGCAAAATGCAGAATTAACTTAAAATTGACTTTTCTTATTTTTTTTTATTTTCGGCACGATCCATTTGCGCACCAGGCTTAAGTTTAAATGGCCAAAATAGGCCAAAAAAGTTTAATTAAAAAACTGTTTTTAATGCCAATGGCCTTATATTTGGCCATTGGCATGTGTTTTAAACATAATACATGCTTTTACATGAGCTGTCATGCCTCCGTTTTGTCAGATGCAGAAATGTATTCAGTTACTAGCCGAATACACTTCTGCACTGTCACTGATCTAGCACGGAGACCTGGCAGCTTGCTGGATCTCAAAATCACCTCATTTGCATGTTTTTTACCAGCAAATGAGGTGATTTACAAATTTCTGGTTTTCCGTGCAGGAACAGTGTAGGACCGCTCATGCAAGTGAAAACGGCTCTATCCTGGCTCTCTCGGCGGCCATTTTCCATGCATGAGCTCCTACACTGTTCCTGCAGGGAAATTTCGGCTTCCTGAATCCCAGGGAGTGTCTTTCAATTGCTCACTGAGGGGACTTCAGCAACCACAGGGGACATGACTAACCTCCATTCCATATTGGCTGTATGGACAGCACCAGAGGCATCTGGGGGAAAAAAGATGAGTGGTCTGAGGAAGCAGCTTTGACCACAGCAGAGTCACCCACCTGCAGCTGTGGCAAACTGCTGGCCTGCTGTAGTAGAAAAGGCTATTTAGTTAACATTTTCTTTTCTTTTTGTGGTTGGAAGGAAGACCAACCATGGAAACAGCAGTTTGTTCCATGGGCAAGCTGAAAATAATGCTTCTTTCCAGGGGAAATCAAGTAGTACAAGACAGTAAAAATTTAAAAAGTAGTTAAAAGTAGCTTCCTAGTTAAAACTCTGTAATATGCACTGTAATACCCTTTATGAGCCCCCAAAAGTAATTTAAACACACCCCAGGATTCAGCAAGCTCTGCACTGTGTGCAGGAATAATGCAAGCGCTGCTACTCGCAATATGGCCGACGAGCGATCCAGGAACAAGTTCCCGGGATGTGCACGAGTGCTCCTACACTATTCCTGCATGGACACAGCTCCTGTATGCTAATTACCCCATTTGCAGGTGAAAACCATGCAAATGAGATGAATTAGCAATCCAGGAAGCAGGCAGGCTTCTGTGCAGGAATATTGGAACCTGCAGAAATGTATTCAGCTACTCACCGAATACATTTCCGCAAATTACAAAACGGAGGCATGACAGCTCCAAAGAAAGCATGTATTCAATGCAGTAGGCATACCAATGGCCAAATATATGGCAATTGGCATGGTAAATAGTTGCAAAAGTATAAAAAATAACTTTTATTTTTCTTGACGATTTCAGACGTTTAAGCATAGTGCAGCGGTGCGCAAATGGGATTGGCTCGAAAATAAGAAAAAAGTTGGAAATAAGCTTTTAAACCAAAATCAGCATTTTGCCATAATAGTCAATGGCATGCATAAGACAACAATACCATGGAATAGTGGTTGCTAAGGGGGAAGGCTGAGTGTCAGTTTTGTAACCATGCATTAGCAGACAGTTTTATGCAAATGAGGGGATTGATACTGAATCACATATCTCCCCTCACTTTTAGCTTGCACCCAACCGTGTAGGTGCAGCAACACCATGGTATAAGCATAAGAGGTAGATGACCTCATAAGGGGGAGTGTCATGCATGCTATAAGCTTATTGGAGCTCTGTGGCCCATGTTTGCCCTTAGCTCAGTACAACTAAGGAGGGGGGGTGTCTGAGGCTGCCTAGTAGTGTTTACATTGCCTAAATGGGTGTGTGCCCTGAGCATCAGGTTTAAAAATAAATAAATAAATAAAAACAGGAAATAGCAGCTCTGTTCACATCTGAGCACTGGGTATGCATGGCATGCCTCTGGGCTTAAATGGGAAGGGAAAACAGCAGTAGGAAGGCAATCAAGGAGAACTAGGATAGCTGGCAGATGAAATGTACCAGAATCAGCCATTTACACAGGTAGCAGCCCAGCCCAGCACACTACTATAAACTATACAAACACCTTTCACTCTGTTTTTTCCCACAAACTCTACACCACTGGTGTACACAGATGGGGAAATTTTACCTGACAAAGCTAACAAAATGATAGGGGCTGCTGTCGCTCTCATATGTGGAAGAGGCTGAGAGTGGTGAGGATGAGAATGCTGATGACCAACCCACAGTGAGGAGAAGAAGAAGAGTGTACAGACCCAGGGAAACCTACTAGAGACTACATGAGCTGTAGATGGTGGAGCGCTAAAGGGTGGACAGGGACATTCTACAGCAAACTGTTGAGCTGTGCCGGCCACGCTTCACACACAGAACCAACAGAGGGGAACCCATCCCAGTGGATACTAAGGTATGTGTAAGCTTAAGAATGCTAACCACAGGTACCTTCTAAATGGTAACTGGGGATATCATGGGGATCTCACAAGCATCAGCATCCAGGGTACTCCATCAGTTCCTGGATGCCATGTCAGCACATGCTGGTGAGCACATATATTTCCTCAACACCCATGAGGCGTTGACCAGCAATATGCATCTCTTCCACCAAATAGCAGAATACCCTGAGGTAGTGGGTGCTGACTCCACGCACATACAGATCAAAGCACCACCCAGCGAGCAGGGTAGGCTCTACATAAACTGCAAGGGCTTCCCCTCCATCAACTGCCAGGTCATGTGCGATTCCCAGGGCATTATAATGAATGTGTGTGCTGGCAGCCCTGGAAGCTATCATGACTCCCACACCTGGCATATGACATAGTTGTACCAGAGATTTGCCAATGGGAACATCCCATATGGCTACCTAGTGGGGGATACTGGTTACACACTGGAGCCATGGCTGATGACACCCATCAGAAATGCACACACACCCGAACAAGAACTCTATAATGAGGCACATGCACCAACCAGAATCATAATAGAGTGTGTGTTTGGGATGCTCAAGTCACGTTGCGGTGCCTGGACATATCCGGTATAGCCTTGCAGTACTCTCCAGCTACATGTATGCAAATTTTCATTGTATGTTCCATGCTACACAATATGATCCTGTGGAAACAGCTTCAGCAGGAACAGCATGGGGCAGGGCCACACAGCCCCCAACCATTGCCAAGGCTAGCACAGGCACAGAGTGACTCGTAGAAGAAACAACCTGAGCCTGCAGATGTAGGCAGAAGGAGACCTGCCCAGTATGCCCAGGCTTTGGCAAAGAGACAAAGCATAGCACATACACTGACATGGTAGGAACCCAGGGAATGACACCTCTCTCTGACTCGCACATACAGTAAAAGGGATGCCAAACATGACACTACCTGTGCTTTACCATGTATAGGGAGTGTACTATGTGCATCCAACGTAGTCAGCCCTACAACACCATCCTCAATACTGGCACAGCCACAAGGTAAGTCACTCTTCCGATCAATTGCTGAATGGAGTAGCATGTTCTGCTAGTTGTAGCTATGGTATGGATGTGAGCATGCAAGGGAATTGGGTGGCTGAATGGAATGGCAGCAGATAGTCGACATCTATGTGGGCAGCATGAAATTCATAACAAATACTGGTGTCAACAAAGCAGGCAATACTAGACAAGGTGACAAATCCCCCAGCAGTACACATGGTGGCCCAAATGTGTGTCCATAGGACACACACATGCATGTTAATGAGGCTCACATACCCAACAACAGCCTCAGCCAGCAGGAAAGGGTGTAGATGGCCATAAAGAAAGACTGTGCTAAGGCCTCCAGTTAATGGCAATGGAGAACAGCCCCACTCCAGGCCTACACAGACAGACTACAACAGGTCAGGCAGTTGTATGTTAGTTCTGCAGGGTAAGAAGTCTGAAACTGAAATGTAGGTCAATAAAACCTACGATCTGTACTCTACTGATATGACTCTAGTCTGCATGATAGGTCAGAATACAAAATGAAATGGAAGCCAACAGAGTACCTGAAATACCAGTACAGTCATAGCAAATGTTTACAGTTGTCAGGTGTGCCCCCCCCCACACACACACAATCCTATGTAGAAATGCAGTAACATGTATGTGTGGGTTTAATAACAGTGGAGCACAGATTACCTGAGCTGGCCCAATTTACAGGATAGATTGTTGCATGTGTACAATATGCAGGGCTCTGTGTGTTAGGTTGCTGTGTGTTGTATATTGTGTGGAAGTGGTCAGCATGTAGGCATGGAGAGTTGTGTCCCAGTGGCCTATGGCCAGTACTGTTGATGACAGGGCCATGTTCTGACAAGTGCAGTGCCAACCACAATGCATCCTAGCAAGACCCAATTCAGCACACATCCATACTCATTGTTCAGATGTCAATATCTGTCACAATCAGAAAGATGGACATGCTATAAATGTGGGCCCAGACATGCACACAGTACACAGGTGGAAGTACCCTAGACAGAGTACATGAAATGTAACTGTCAACTGTACACACCTTTGAAATTGAACATACAGGTTAGCAGCACATTAGTTGTCTGTGTAGTATGGAATACTGATGTAGTCTGGCCAATCACTGGCAGACCACAAAAAGCACAATTATGAAGTAATGAGAGACTACCTATGTCCCCGCACAAAGCAGCATAAGGGGAATGCCCCAGGTATATCTGTGAATCAGCTCCAAGAAGCTTCCATATCACACATGCACTCAGCTCACCCCACCATCAGCCACATGTTGATCACAGGTCATATCCCTGCTGTTGGTAATGAGTACAGTATGACCCCCACTTGTGTATGGGAATACCCACAGAATGCAGCATGCTGAAGAGGTGTCCCATGCAGGTGTGTCCCTAGTTGTAAGCAGCACACTTCCAGCATCCAGACCAATAAATTAATATGGACAGGAACTATTGCCATTAACACCTCACACTCTTAACCTGTCACCCCAGGGGAATCCAGTGGCTCACAGCCTGGGACTGTAGGAGTTGCAGAATGCACTGGCCTGCTACAGATGGCATGCATCACTACCAAATGCCCTACAGTCCTCTGTCAAAGGCCTGTGCCTCACCCGTACTGCCAATGTATGTTATCTCATGGGATCCCAAGCAACAACATAATACAGTCCACAGAACACAAATGCAAGGCCATGTTGACAAATCCCAGTAGCATGCCCACCATGCCCTACTGCATGAACTGTGGACCAACCCCTAAATAACGCTGGGATGAAGGGATAACTATAGGGATATTTCACAGATATCACTCGCATAATATTAGGAAGAGGATAGAATAACAGAGTGGAGGGTGTAGAAGCATGGACGCCATGGAGTGTGTGAAGTCTGAAACTCTGATGTGTGCCCATACTACCCCTGCCTACAAACCCAGTAATGGGTGGCTACAAAACCACTTGTAAACCACAATGTGAAGGGGAACTGACCAGATATATGAGCTTTGCCTCTGGGTAACATGGGTGAATCTGTACAGCTGAAATGTATGGCCACAGCAGGATATGGCCATTCTGTTATGTTGATAGATGTACAAGCAGGGGATCCTCAGCCACCACAGTACCAAGGTGCTGTACCATTTACACAAACCCATAAGCAACTGTCTGCAGCTACCCCTCCAGAATGGCATGAGTGTACAATAATAAGTAGGCTGCAGACCACAATACTGGACACAGCTTCATTCACCTTGTATTTCCCAGGAAATAACTGTGAGCAAATAAGTATATCTGTCAGTAGTTGACATAATACATCACAATGTAAAACAGTACATATGTCTGAATATCTCTGCTAACACCAACTATAACACAAGCAGCACAGACACAATAGTTACGGTATCCCACTATCAGTCGCCCATTGTTACTCCATATTGTCAACCTATCTACATATATCCTGCAGAAACAGGTTGCTAGCGGTAGGTGTAGAACACAAAATCCTACACTGGAGTACAACCTACCTGGAATAGATTCACACACTCAATACAGAAGGTCATACTGGACATGCTCCTACACTTAGAGAAATGAAGCCTATGTCTGACAATAAAATACAGAAGGTCATACTGGGCATGCTCCAACACATAGAGAAATGAAGCCCATGTCTGACAACAACAGTGGACTATACATATCTGTCAGTCACAGATGTCTGTGCACACACACCACATTGCACACCATTCATGCTTTGCACACACATTGGATAGGAATACTCACACACATCCAAGGCCAACACACTATAATAGGTTGAACATACACACACAGAAATGTGGGGAAGAGAGAGGCAGACAGTTACAAAGAGATTGCTATCATGAGGCCTGTCACATCCACCACACATCCACTTGGCCAATATCATATGATGTGCCAATGTTAATCACAGTAGACATTTCCTTTTGGTAGCCCTCAGCCCTATATTGTCTGTGGTGCTTGTGATAATTGCATAACATGATAGTACAAATCAATAGTCATCTAGCATTTGTATACCCAGTCCTGCCAAATGTAAAGTTGTGTGTGACTGAGGGTTGTGTGTGTGTTTACAGAGGAATGGTTTATGGCCCATTCACACACACACTGCACTTCCCATAGCCCATGTTAGTACTCATGCTGATGTCAGTCACCTTGAAATAACCCTCTGGCCAGTTCTCAGTCCCATAATCTTTGTGAAGCATGTGATAACTGTGTCATGCTATAGTTTAACATACTAGTTAGATAAGAGTTCTATTCCTCAACATGCTGTGAAACTCTGTGTGTGAGTAGAGATTAATGATTTTGAGGCCATTCACAGTCACTATACCTCCCATTGCCCTACTTTAGCAAGCCTGCTGATGTCAGTCACCTTGAAATACCCCTTTGGACAAGAGTTAGCCCTATAAGCTCCATGGCGGGTGTGATAACTGTGTAATGCTATAGTGTAACATACTAGTTAGGTAGGAGTTCTAATCCCAGACATGGCAACTGTGAAACTCTGTGTGTAGTGATTAATGATTTTGAGGCCATTCACAGTCACTACACCTCACATTGCCCTACTTTAGCAAGCTTGCTGATGTCAGTTACCTTGAAATACCCCTTTGGGCAAGGGCCAGCCCTATAAGCTCCATGGCACATGCAATAACTGTGTAATGCTATAGTGTAACATACTAATTAGGTAGATGTTCTAATCCCAGCCATGGCAACTGTGAAACTCTGTCTGTGTGTGTGTGTGTGTGTGTGTGTGTGTGTGTGTGTGTGTGTGTGTGTGTGTAGACATTAATGGTTTTGAGGCCATTCACAGTTACTACACCTCCCATTGCCCTACTTTAGCAAGCCAGCTGATGTCAGTCACCTTGAAATACCCCTTTGGACAAGGGCCCACCCTGTAAGTTCTGTGGTGCATGCCATAAATGCAGAACAATGTAGTAGCAGTAATTACACAGGTATAGGTTTGAGTCTCATCTGTGGCAAGTGTTTGTGTGTGCACCTCAAAGATTTTGGCCCCATTTACACCCAGTACACATCTCAGAGCCTGAATTTAGCAGGCCTGGAGATATCATCCACCTTACAAGTACTTGTTGCCAACCCTAAACCATGTCAGGTCAGTGGTGCATGTGGTAAATGCATAACAAAATGGTCCATAATGATTGCTAGATAGAGGTTTGAACCTCCCTCCTAGTAAATGTGTGTTTAGGGTAAAATTATTTTTGGGCTCTCTCACCCACTAGATCACCCAATGTCATGATTTACAAGGGTTGGTGATGTTCCTCACCTTAGAAGTACCTTGGGACAACATCCATCCTATAAGCTCCGTGGCATGCACCATAAATGTGTTACACTGTAGTAGCAATACCTAGATAGGTAGGAGACTGAATGTCAGTACTGGAAAGTGTGTGTGCATCTGTCTTCAGTATCCTGTGTAGAGGTTGCTGTGATTGTGTAATAACAGGATGCATTGTGGGGTGGGTTTTGCTAAATTATTATAATGAGGACCTAGTATATGTCAGAATGCCCACCTTACAAGGGCAAAGTTGTCAAACACCAGAGAGGCTGGTGTAAACAATACATAGCACTACATGTGACATTATGGATTGGTGAAAAATATAGGCAACACTTGTATTACTCAGAGAACACTCTCCACCCATGTCTCATACACAAACACACTTGGCTAGGCAACAACCACTACATTGGTAGTTCCCTGCATATTGCCTTGCAGATAGTAACTACGGTGTGATTGCAGTGGACTACATGCCTGTTGACCACAACAGTGCCACTGATATCAGAAAGTACTGTGATGTGTTACATCTCCTGACTGAGTGTGCGTTATCCAGCAAGTAAAAGGACATGGCACCCTGTTCCATCCCTACAGTAGGCAAATAAATGCTTACAGTGGTCCTTTTGCTATGTTCCCCACTGGATGCCTGAAACAACTGTAGAGTCTCCAAATGTAACCCACAAAGGGAATATCATGCCTTATACACATGTCCTATATGGACAGATGCCACTAACTCCACTGAATACCTGTATCATGCTGTCAATGTAGGTGCAAGCATGACCTCAGTTTCATAGCCAGGTCTCCCCAAATGAGATCAGGAATGTTACATCAGAAGATAAAAATCTGTATGCACAACATGCCCCAGAGACCTCAAGTACACTTCCACATGTCAAAGAACATGCGTGTGGGACATGTGCACAACCCAGACACTGTCCATGTTATGGAATATAGATCACATACATGGGAGCAGTGCACATCATTGGCAACCCACAATAGTAACCCAGATGAATGGATGGTGAATACAATACCCACCTGTGGGGACCACTCCAGGGACTACACCCCTGAGCCACACTGGAGATCATTGTTGTGTAGCCTGATGCCAAGGTATTCCCTTTGCCTAGCCTTGTACAGCCTTCAGGGCAATTCACCTACTACACACCTGTGAAGCAATGAACCTATGCATCTCAGTACTGGCAAGTGTGTGTGTGTGTGTGTGTGTGTGTGTGTGTGTGTGTGTGTGTGTGTGTGTGTGTGTGTGTGTGTGTGTGTGTGTGTGTGTGTGTGTGTGTGGAGATTATGATTTTGAAGCCATTCACAATCACTGCACCTCCAATTTCCCCACTTTAACATACCTGCTTTCATTCACCTTGAAATACCCCTTTGGCCATGTATCAACCATATAAGCTCTGTGGAGCTTGTGATAACTGTGTAATACTGCAGTGTAGCAAGCTAGTTAGGTAGGCATTCCAATCCTGATCCTGCCAACTGGATAATGTGTGTGTTTCCCTCAGAGAGTGTGTGTGTCCCTTTTGACACTTGCTTTTGTGGATACTCACACATACTACACTTCCCTTATCCCTCCTTTAGCACTGTTGCTGATGTCACTCACCTTCAAAAGATACTTTGGACAGCTCTTGAACATCTAAGCTCCGTGGTGCATGCAATAACTGCATAACACTGTAAAAGTAATACATAGGTAGGGGTTTGAAACTTGGTACTGGTAAGTGTGTGTCATCAGTATCTGGTGTGGGTGATTGTATACTGACAGGATCCATTGCAGTGTGAGTTTTGCTACATCATTATATTGAGGAACTATATGTCCCATTGTCCACATTACAAGGCCAACAGTTTTCAAACACTGTAGAGGTTGTTGTAGACAATCCCCTGCCATAAATGTGTGCAGCCATGTGCAATTACTGTGTGACAGTATGGATTAGTAAACAATACAGGCAACTGTTACAATGCCCAAATACAACTCTCCACCCATGGAAAATACACAAACATGCTTGGCTCTTACTCTCTTACGCCCTTCCTTTCTTACTTTATCTCTGTCTCTGTCTCTCTCTCTCCCTCTCTGGTGGATGTAGAAAAGTACATCTGTTTTGCATAGGCACCATCTTGAGTTTTGTAAGGAATACTCATGATCAGCTGATGGCCTGTGCACAAATTTCAGTCCCCCACTTGCTAATTGCATGTGGAACAGCTGTGGTATCATTCCTATAGTCAATTGCATGGAAACACACTCCTATAACTAAGCACTTCATGTGGGTGTTGGCCCTTTTCTTCACTGTGAGCAGGACTTCATGTGGGTGTTTGACAAACAGCATCACAGAAGGTAGTTGGAAATACCTCTTACAACATATACTGTGGAGACAGGCCAACAAACAGGAGGGGGATGTTCTAGACACGGGGACAGAATGTAAGTATTGCTGTTCTACATTTGAAGTAATGTTGGTTTAACAGGGTTTGTGTGGCTATGGCTGTTCTACATGATTTAAAGTCTGGCATGACAGTGTTATGTGGATGAGGAAACTCTCACCTGTAGGGCTATCTGCAGACTGGCCAGAGTTTGGAGTCTTACATGCGTTGTGTTGCTCACACATTTCCTATATTTAGATATGCAGTAGCATACTTTGATGATTGCAGTCAGTACATGGTGAAATCCATGTGAGTTACTGACTTCATATCCCGCCGAAGAGATATTTCACAACAAACCCCGTTATACCAGAACATTTCTCAGTTTATGACAGCGATATGTCAATATTGGTCCTCTGTTTGTGCCTCCATCCCCCAAGTCTGTCACCCTTTATCCATATGTCATGCAGTAAGAGGTGCATATGTACAGTACACATTATTTACTGACATCATACTTGATAACAAGCCAGTGAGATATCAGACTGCTAGATGTGTTATATATAGTAGGCCTTATATTTGAGGACAAAACCTGGACATTCTGTTGTAGTGTGTACAGTAGTAAGGTCTGTGCACTTATGGTGATTGTTGGCATAGTATGTATTGTGCATATGTTACTTGACCTGTGTACAGACTGTGGTAGATGCCATTGTTCTTTGTCCTGTTCTATCTGATGTTGCATGCTGCTCCAGTTTATGGTACCCTATCAGCATACATATTTGTAGGGCCAGACTGACACATGTCCCAAACCACAGTTAGGCATCAGACTACACTGTGTACTGGCCCAGTATATGTAGGGTTACTGTGTGAGTGGCTCATATGAGGGTGGTTTTGTTCACACAGTCCATATACTGTAATATTACTTAGGCTTACCATAATGTGACTGTGACTGTGTTCAGATTGGTTGTGGGTATGCACTTTCACACCGGTGTCTGTTACTCCATGCTGTTACATGCATGTAGTGCCTGCTATATTTGCAAGTACATGTGTATTCCCCATAGGAAACTTGGGACAGTGTTGTGCAGTCTGTCTGTAGTTTGCACAGTGCTTTGTGACATGACTAGCAGCTCAGTGTATTTACCTAGTGTGATTTTATGTCCAGATATTTGTCAGATGTACTGTTGCCTGGCCACCATAACTGTTGTGTATTTCTGGCAAAGCAGTGGGATGCTGTAAAGATGTTTGTCACTAACTAGTGTGAAGTATGTGGGCTTGGGACCTTTGCTCCTCCAGTTAATATGTGTTAGGACAGACAGGAGTGTGTGAAAGCATCAACTGTGTGCGCTTATCTATTCCAGTATTTTTCTGATATCCCCATTTACATGGCTGTAAAGATATACTTTGTCTGGTTTGGACCACCCGTCTTGCACTAAGGAATTCTGTGTATACCTCTGCACTGACTAGATTGTGTCAGACTGTCCACGTTTATTGGTCATATCTCTGCTGTATTCCACAGGATCACTACTGTGATTTGTGTGGTACTTCACTGTGATGATCTTATGATGTCTGTCAGTAATTGATGGCGTACATGTCACTATCTGAAGTGACTTCCCACACAACATGGGTGTTAACACAACCCCTGTTACTGTAGCTACATTCTACATTTATACCTGCAATACTTACATGACATCCCCTTGCACTAAGAGGTTGTGACTATTGGTGCTGAGGTATGACTCCACTACATATTATGGGCATATGTTTCACATATACATATATTATATATATATATATATATATATATATATATATATATATACATACACACACACACACACACACACACACACATATATATATATAGATATAGATATATATATATATATAGATATAGATATATATATATATATATATATATACATATATATATATATATACACACACACACACACATATATATATATATATACATATATATATATATATATATATATAATCTCTATATATATATATATATATATATATATATAATCAATATATATATATATATATATATATATATATATATATATATATATATATATATATATATATATATATATATATATATATATATATATATATATATATATATATATATATATATATATATATATATATATATACATATCCTTGTTATGTGTAAACATGTGTGTTGTATATACCTTCTCAGATGTATCCAACCATATTTATCTGATATGTGTTTATTTAGATATAACAACATACTGATTCAACACTAATTTCCCTAACAAGTACTACACAATTATAGAAGTCTAAGCAGTTGTTCAGTACTATTCAGTATGTGTACTGACAGATATAGTGGAAAAAACAACAACCACATTCACAGCTGTGATGGCTTAGTGATTAACTGCTGTGACTGTAGTATACAGGGCCTTGGGTTCAAGACCAGCAAGTGCTGTTTATTTTGTTGCTAGGCAGAGCAGGGACTGTTGGATACAGAGTGGTTAAGGCAGTTTTGAGCAGCTTTAAGTGTGTTTGCATGGGTTTGCATGACGGTAAGCACTGCTAACGTGCAGTTAAACGAAAATGCGCTTACCCCATGCAGGCTTTGCTTACCAGTGCGCAAATCTGCTTAGCATTTATATTTAAGCAATGCTTACACCTGCTAAGCATGGCTCAGCCCTGGTAACCAGTGATCACATTACAGTCTGATGAAATAGTATGGTAATGTCATCTTTAATAAGTGCATTTAATTCCATGTACACAACATGCTTCTATGCGCTGTCATTACAGTAGCAAGGGGTGTGAGTATACTGTATGGGAAACCTGAGTATATATGGCTAGTACAACAATCTTTTCCATTTGTATGTGTTTCATACATGGGTAGTATCCCAGGTTATATACAATCACACTTGCATGTATTGTGTCATTACATTATTACTGTTAACAGTGTTCACCAAGTAAGAGTAGATTGCAGATTGTAGTACTGGAACCATACACCACTGCATGCAAATCTGGACTCTGAGTACTGACTACCATGTTCTTGGTGTGTGAGCTGTGTGTTATTAAGTATTTGCTACTGGATATTGATCTGATATGTGGATATTAACTGTAGACTACTAGGTGTATAGGACATGTCATTGAGGGCTGCTGTCATGTAGTAATGGCATGCCTATCAGTGTCAGACGTCTGTCTGTCAAAACATTAATCCTTATGCATAACCTAATGCATAACCTGTTGGCTAGCTGATTTCTGTCTGTCCTCTGTACAGATCTGCAGATGTCAGTTATCCATCTTGGCTGCTTACAGATAATCTATGCTTGACTGACACTGACATGTCTGCCCAGCTGTGTTATGAATGCTACATCTAGGAAACCCACCCTGTGTGCACTACATGCCATGGATACCTCAACTAGACTACCACAGTCAACAGAACAAGCTTGGGTACAGGTCTCCAACCCAGACACTAGACATGTTATGTAATATATGTTGCATACATGTCAATTGGATCACATCACTGGCCCTCTGCAAGAGACAACCAGATGACCGGATGTTGCATTTTACTGTTACTCTGAGAATCACTCACATGGCATCAGTTGATAGATGACCTGCTGACAAATGTCAGGTGGCATGATACCACTGTACCCACATCCCCTACACTTCTCATCTCTCCATGGAAAATATCATGGTACACATCTACGAACACCAGCACCTATGGACCCCAGTACTGACAAATGTGTCAGAATAACAGTGTCTGTGTGTTTGTAAACTTGTAGTTGATAATACCCTGAGGGCCTTCTCACGCACTGCATGCCCCATTGCCATAGTTAGAAATGGCTGCTGCTGTAATGGACATTAAATGTACCTTGTTACACTCTTCACCCATGGGCTACCTGGAGCTTGCAATACCAGCACAGTACTCTTGTACAAATTGGTAGATAGGCATGGGTTACCCTCTGAGTCCTGGCAAGTGTGTGTATGTGTGCAAGTGTGTATATTTGTTAGATACACCATTGGGAGGCCACGTTCTCCAAATACAGTATACCTGGCCATACAGTATAAGGGATAGTGATGTTGCTGACATTAGGAGAGCCATGGCAAATAATCACCCTACTATCCCTGTGGAATGTGCAATAAATGCATATCCCTGTAGTAGCACTGATGAGATAGGCAAGGGGTTGTATTGCAGTCCTGGTCAATGCATGATTGTGGGTATGTCAGAGTATTATCATGGGTTTTAGTAAGTAAAATATCCAGTGTGGGATGTCGGTGCTGGATATACTGTCTTTACACCATGGTACCCTCAGTACATGTCCCAAGGTCCACTGTATGAGGACCACTGTCACCATCAACCATACAGGTAACTGATTACACTATCCAGCCCAATGATGCATGTGCTGTGTGCAAATAATCTGTAACAGAATGGACTCACTGACAAGGTAGTTAGCACTGATAAACCCAGGTCTCTCAGATGTGTCTATGACTATGTGTTTGTCAATGTGTATATGGCAGTATGTCATACTATGTATTGTTCATTAACACTAACTACATCCCCCACTACCATAATGTACAAGGCCTGGTGATGTTCCTCACTTAACAAAAAACTCGGGGCACACCTCATCCTAAAACTGAGTGGTGTCATTAAGGCCAAACATATTAGTAGCAATACATAGCTAGGTAGGGGTTCTACTCTCAGTGTTGCCAAGTAAGTGTGTGTGTATGTGAAGGAATCTACTTCAGTTTGCAGAAAATACATGTCCCAGGAGGTCATCTCTCTGAGAACTGACTGGCAAATGCTAACATTTCAAAGGAATCATGTTGTGGAAATTCATTCCATCAAAACTAGTAGTAGATGTGTAAATGCCCTGTCAGAAAAATATGTATTAATGTATATGTTTAGTGCTTATTAGAAGCTAAAAGGGTTAACACATTTCATTCTATTTTATGCACAGCTTAGTTTTGTATGAAACTACAAGATGCTTTCTGAAACTGCAAGATGCTCTCTGACCTAGTATTTGCTAGCACAGCAAAATTCATGTTTATGCCTTTTTGGAAATTTACTGAGAAGCAGGTGATTATCTGCTAGATCAGGAAAATAATGAATAGAACAATACTGTTTTCTATAATGTTATTGAACTTGAACAATCAGCTCTGTTCGTGTTATGAGAACATGCACAGCTGCAGAAAAGATAGATACAGATGAACAAAGACTGCTTGAAGAAATGAACTATAATCTGTGCTTGCTTTGTGCTTGAATTAGCCATAGTACCTTGAATGGTAACATCATATAGTGAGAAGTTGTATCTAACCGGTGGTCTTCAAGGCCACGTTGTTTTTCTTAGGAAGTTTTTTATAAACTTGATAGTGCCAGCAGAAAATCATGGACAAACAGCTGCTATGAAATAATATTGTAAGAACTTGTGATTTATTACGTCAGCTTAGTAGGCAATGTCTTGTAAGAAATGTATAAGAATGGCTTCACTTCCTGATTCTAGTTAGACAAACTCTGTATTAGCATGTTTTTGTCTCCTTGCTGCAAGATTAAAGTGCCTTAACCTGAACCTGCCGTGTGTTGATCTTTTTGAAGTTGTTTTTTCCTTTGACAGATTGGTCCTTCGGACCAGAAACTCTCACTTCACATCAGGTCAGATGGGCCAGGTGGCATGAAACCGTACGGGGAAGAGACCACATCAGTTCTTCTGCTCTGAAAGACCTCCGACTGAATTGTTGTTCAAAAGAGGCCAGCCACTGTTCTGATCTGCGACTGGAGGACGAGTTAACATTTTTTGCTCGAACCAGATGATCAATCATGGAGGCTCAGGTAAGGTGATATTTACCTTTTTTTCTGTTTTAGATCAGGGACTTGATTTGTATCATCTGTCAGGAGATTTGTCTTGTACAAGTCAGGGACAGGATCATTGCAGTCTTGTCATAGATCAGGGAAACAGAATAGGTAAGGCAGTTATTCTAGATAAACTGTGAAAAAGAGAAATCGTGGTACCACGTAAAAATAAGAAGGGTTACGTAACATTTTAACAGTCAGAATAATATGGGAAATAAGTGCACAAAAAGTTCCCAAGGTCTGTCGTTAGCTGAAGATGCAAAATATATGCAATTACAGCGTGCTGACAATGTTAGGTACTATACAAAATGGGTTAATAAATATGAATTTGATGGCAAATTAGAAAAATCCTCACTTATTAAACTTGTCAAACAGCTTAAAACTGACGCAAAAGGTCAGGTAAAAAAGCAACATCAATTAGGCATTCCTCAGGCACACAGATGGATTGAGGAAGCAAACCATAGGGAACAAAAAAGTAATAATTCAAAAGCTATGTTTCTAGATAAAGAGGACAATAATTTGGTAATAGCATCAGCCCCTCCGCCCCCTCCACTTTTTACCAGAATATGAAGCAAAAGGACAAGCTGGTCCACCTCCACTATACCCGGCTCTCTCCGTGAAGCCAAGACCGTTTGTCAGAGATCCCGTCGAGACTAGGTCTCGAACATGTAACTTAAGAGGGGATATTGAGTTATATCAAATGAACAAAAATTCACGAGCTATGAGTGAAGAAGAGATATGTCCACTCATAGAAGTACCAAATCCTCAGGCAGGACAGGAAGGGCAGGACCCAACTGTCCTGGTATAAAGACCATGGACATCGGAAGACATCCGGAAAGCTACAGAGGGAATTCCCTATCCAAAAGTTAATTTTAGAAAATTCTTAGAAGACTTACAGGGCATGAGGTTAAGTTATCATTTAAATGGAGAAGAAGTAGAAAAAGTAGTTAGACAAATCGTAGGTCCAGATTGGCACATGGTCAGTGGCAACTGGAATCCCTGTGACGCAGAACACAAGCCACTCCCACATAGTAACGCAGAGCTGGATAACAGAGTGAAAGGTCTAACAGACCGAATCTCTGAGAAATGGAAGCCTAGGGCAGACTGGACTTGCATTAATCAATGCATCCAGCAAGAAGGTGAACCTGTTGACAGATATTATGCTAGATTATTGGAGTGTTTCAATAACCATTGTGGAATGCAGGTACCTGAAGACCAAACACATGATTCCCCATATGAGCAGCAGCTAAAGAATGCATTTTTAAAAGGCAGTATTTTGCCTATAAGCAGCTTTATTACAAAGCACATGGTAGACCATCGTACAAGTAGACTACAGTCACTACTTGAATATGCTAGACATGCCAAAAGGCATTTTAACAGTAAAAAGAAAAAGAAACCCCAAGTATTTTCTGTAGAACATGGAGCAGAAGTTTATGTAGTACAGTCCAGAAAAAAGGACAAGAAAAATGCCCAGGGAAACAAACAATCTGATAAGCGATCAGAGGAGTTTGAAGAGAGAAAGAAAAGGGGTGAATGTTTTAAGTGCGGAAAAAAGGGACATTTAGCAAGGGATTGCAAGCGAAACAAGAAGGTAGCCATGGAAGATAAGGAGGGTGAGGACTGACTATATGATAGTCAAGAATCACTAGAAGGGAATAACCAAGAAAAGACAAATGCAAGTGTGATAGAGGGAGTAGAGAATGTGACAGAAAAAATAGAGGAAGTGCAAGAAATCGCCGATAGTGAAGAAAGTGAAATTTTAGACTTAGCATTATTGAGCCTAGTGCTCTACTTAGTAGATACAAAACCAGAAGTTACACTTCTGGTAGAGGGGAGGGAAGTTAAATTTCTGTGTGACTCAAGGGCATCGCGGACCCTGATACATCCTTCTAAACTACCAGAAAATTCAGAATCACTCAATTACATATTAGTGAAAGCAGCTACTGGACAGCTGTATCGGGAGCCACTCTCCCATAACATAGCAATAACTGACCCTGTTTCAGGGATGACCCAGAAAAGCAAAATTGTTGTTTCTGCAAAATGCCCGGTAAAGCTTTTGGGCAGAGATCTTATGCAGATATTTGGCATAGCAGTAGTTCCAACTATGCAGGGTATAGAAGCACAGCGACAAATGGATACCTTTGTGGTGCAACCGGAGGGCGAAACATTTTATTGGTACAGCCAGGACTTGGTCACGACTGGTCCAGGGGCAGTAACCAAACAGCTGATGAACATAGCCATCAGTAAGTCCCCCTCCCTTGACAGTGATAAACAGCATTTGTTGCACTGTACTCTGTATTATTGTAGCATACCAGGACCTGATAAAGAATATGAGCAAGAACTGTTTAGAAACCATGCAAACAGATTAGTATTACCTAATATGTACTGGGACACAGAAGAGAACAGTGTAGTTAGCTGTTCATTGCCCCTGAAATTCTTTGCACGCTATAAATCTAATCGATTACCACATGTTAGTTTGACTAAGGACAAGAATGTGAAATGGGCAGACCTAGGAGAAAAAGTCACAAAGTGGGAAAAACAGACGGAGTTAGAACTGTCAGAACAGGGAGTACAGAAGCAGAGGTTAAATTGGATTACACAGACACACCCAGCTGTACATTTGCAGTCTAGCAAGGACAGCTGATTAACACTCTTACTAGAAGAGGAAGAAAATGCCTTACGGAGCATACCAGAAACTCTCTGGTCAACAGGGAAATCAGATGTAGGACTAATTCGTACAGCAGGACCAGTTACTATCATGCCAAAGTCAGCATTTAGACCACAAAAGAGACAGTATCCCTTAAGGAAAGATGCAGAAGTAGGAATCAAACCTATAATAGCAGCTTTACTTAAGGAAGGAGTACTGGTAGAATCTCCCGATTCACCATGTAACACACCCTTATTTCCTGTCAGGAAAGCAAATGGAGAATGGCGTATGGTCCAAGATTTACAAGCTATAAATAACGCAGTAATACCTAGAGCACCTACGGTGCCAGATCCACACACCCTACTGAATGATTTGAAGCCTCAACAGAAGTATTTTTCTGTGGTAGATATTAGCAATGTGTTCTTTTCTATACCGATACACCCTAACAGCCAACATTGGTTTGCATTCACATTTCAGGGGAAAAGGTATACATACACGTGACTACCACAGGGATATTGTGAAAGTCCAATAATATTCTCACAAGAGATGGCAAGCAACTTGGCGGGATTTACCCCACCGAGAGGCAGTCAGATTTTACTTTATGTAGACGACATCCTGCTGGCAGCCCCCACCCAGCAAGAATGCAGAGAAGATACCATAGCATTATTAAATTTTTTAGCCACTCAAGGACATAAAGTAAACAAGAACAAGTTGCAGCTTTGGAGAAAGCAGGTTAAATACCTGGGATATGTAATATCCAAAGAAGGCAGAACATTAGATGAAGATAGGAAAATAGCAATTTTACAATCACCCAAACCGACTACCAAAAAGGAAATGATGTCCTTCCTGGGTATGACTAATTTCTGTCGGAGTTGGATTCCAAACTATGACTTGGAGTCTGCTCCACTGACCAACTTGATATACAAGAAGCCTATGGCAGCACAAGATTTATTACAATGGACACCAGAAGCAGACTAAGCTTTCTGCAAACTAAAACAATTGATAGCATCCTCATTAGTTTTAGGATTACCAAACTATCATAAATGCTTTTTCCAAACTGTAGATTGTAAGCAAGGTTATATGACATCAGTGTTAACACAGCAACATGGGGACAAGCAACGCCCCATAGCTTACTATTCATCACAGCTGGACCCAGTGGCACGATCCCTGCCCCACTGTGTACAAGCAGTAGTCGCAGCTGCAATGGCAGTACAGGCTTCAGCCTCAGTAGTGTTGTTCCACCCTCTCACATTGAGAGTGCCTCATGCAGTCGCGATTATTTTACTGCAAGAAAAAGTAGCATATCTTTCTCCTGCTAGACATCTTTCCTGTATGACTATACTGTTGAGCCAACCTCATATGACAATTGAACGATGTACAACTTTGAATCCGTCTACCTTGCTCCCAACCCCTGCGGATGGCACACCACACAGCTGCCTGCAGGAGACTGAGCAAAAGACACTGCCTAGAAAAGATCTAATGGATGTTCCCTTGGATGATGCCGAAGTGACATATTACGTGGACGGCTCATGCAGAGGGGGTCCTACAGGGCAGAACCTAGTGGGATATGCAGTAGTTTCTGATACTGAGATTTTAGAAGCAAAGTCTTTACCACACAACTTATCTGCACAAGCAGCAGAAATGATTGCCTTGACAAGGGCATGTACCTTGGCAAAGGGTAAACGTGTAAACATTTTTACTGACAGCCGGTACGCTTTTTCTACTGTATATGTTTTTGCGCAACAGTGGAAGAATAGAGGAAAGATAACATCTACTGGTAAACCGATTAATCATGAGCAGTTTATTTTAGATTTGTTAGAATCTATTCAGTTACCTCAAAAAGTAGCTATTTGTAAATGCATAGCTCATACCAAGCAACAGGATAGGATTTCAAAAGGTAATGCGAGAGCTGATACAGCTGCAAAGCAGGCAGCTTCAGCTTCAGAAATATTTCTTTTGAGTGAGGAATTACAACCTTCTGAGATTTTAGATTTAGAAATGTTGAAAACAATGCAGATACTTACTACGAAAGTAGAAAAACAGAAATGGATAAAACGAGGAGCAATTCTTGAGAAAGGGCTATACATCTCCAAAGAAGAAAAAACGATTCTGCCGTCTAATTTGTTTAGACATGCAGCTTTGTTGAGCCATGGGCAGTGCCATGTCTCAACAGGGGGGATGGTACAGTTAGTGAATCGAGTGTTCACAGCATATGAATTTATAAACTACACAAAAACTTTTTGTGCGGCATGTTATGTTTGTAATAAGCATCATGCACAAGGGGTGTTAAAGCCTAAGCAAGGGAGATTCCCTGCACCACCGTACCTGTTCCATACCATCTGTATGGATTTCATAGAACTGAACAAATGCGAAAATAAGAAGTATTGCCTTGTCATTATAGATATGTTTTCCAAATGGGTGGAAGCTTTTCCGACCAAAAATCCAGATGCAGCTACTGTTGCAAAAGTCCTTGTTAGAGAAATTATTCCTAGATTTGGCATACCGGAAAAGATCTACAGTGACAATGGCACACACTTTGTAAATCAAACTATACAACAGTTGAACCGATATTTCGGAATTTCCTTGAAAAACCATTGTGCATATCACCCACAATCTGCAGGACTAGTAGAGAGGCATAATGGGGTTTTAAAAAGTAAACTTAGGAAGTTCATTATTGAGACACAGAATAATTGGGTGTACTGCCTGCCTCTGGCACTGTTGAGCATGAGAACTGTTCCAAATGCAAAGGGGTTAACTCCTTTTGAAAAATTATTTGGGAGGGCATACTATATACCTCAGTGGAAACCTCTCATGCCTGCAGTCCAGGAGGCTGACAGTTCACTCGCAGAATATATGAGACGACTTCTAAGTAATAAACAACTTTTGCAGTTAAATTCTGTTTCATATAAAGAACAAACCAGACCATCGGAAGCAGCAGTAGTCCCAGGCACGTGGGTCTGGGTGAAAGTCATCAAAAAGAAGAATTGGATGTCACCAAAGTGGGAAGGGCCATACCAACTGCTACTATCAACACCCACAGCAGTCAAGATCGCAGAGCGAGCATCCTGGATTCATCTGACACACTGTAAACTGGTTAAAAACTTTGAACTGGACAAAAAACTTGTTACTGTTACACAAGAACAAAATGACCAGATATGGAGCAAATAGGAATACAGAACAACCTCAGAAGTATTGCATGATCATTCTGTTAACTATACTGATAACAATAATCTTTTTGCTGTGACCTTTCCTTTTTCCAGCCACACGAGCTGAACTGAATAAACGTGATGCTTTACTCATAGACTGGCATCCAAACTTTAACACTTACCAAGCGATCAAACGTGTATGCTGAGACTTTTAATGTTTCAAATTGTTGGGTTTGTACAGCTATACCAACAGCATATGGGGGATTATTAATGACTGCTGTCCCCCTAGGGGCCAATGAGACCTGGAAAATTTGATTTTTGATACTACGACTGTGAAATCACAAGACAAAATAGTATTGTACCTGCCTGTTACACAAAAGGGAATTGTATGTTTTTACAAAAATGATACTGTTCAAGTGGGTTGGAGCAATTGTAATGTGACTGTTCCTTACAAATGTTATAGCAAAGCTAATAATGCAGGTTCCATTTGTGATACAAACTATGACCCGTTTCTTGAATCAATGCACAAAACAGTTAATGAAGTACAACATAATCCTGTTCTTTTTAAACAGCTATCTATCATTGATAGAAAAATGTTTCATGCAGGGCAAGTATATATTAATACTAAAGTAGAGGATTGTTATTTTGTGTGTGGGAAAAAGGCATACAAATGGTTACCTGAGAATTGGTCCGGCAGTTGTTTTTTGGGTTACCTGGTTCCGGCCATATGACACACTGCAGTTTTGCCTCAGGGAAGAATTTGAAATGTCAGAGAGGTCACCAAGAAACCTGGAAATCCAATCAAGAAACCTGAGAATCCAGTGGGACGAATCAAAGCAGGCTGGAGAAACCATAACTCCATGAAAAACAAAGATAAACTGACACACATGGACTTGAGTGACACTATTATATCGTGGGCAGGTATAGCCCCTGCATATGGCACAGTAAAATCGATTTGGGAGCTGAGAAAACTGTCCAAACTTCTTGAAGTAATGAGCAATGCAACTTTTTCTGCTCTCGAATTAGTAAGTGATGAACTGAACGCTATGAGAACTGTGGTGCTTCAAAACCACATGGCTCTCGACTTCACCCTAGCGGCAAAAGACGGTACTTGCGCTTTAATAAAAGAGGAGTGCTGTTCGTATATTCCTGACAACCAGCATGAGATAAACGACCATCTCAAGGTAATTCAGCAAGTGTTGGCCATGACCAAACCAGGCCCAAACCCACTGCCGGATTTTTTCCAGAATTTATTTGGGGGGTGGGGTACCATCCTAATGAACATCCTGATTGCCATTTGTGTGGGATTACTCCTATTAGGAGTGTGTGTTTGTTGTGGTATTCCCTGCATGAAAAGATTAATTAAAAATTTTATAGACATGTCAGTTTCTGAGACTTCGTATCAAAGTACTGAATTTGAAGAACTGTTGAAAAATGAAACACTTTCATAAGTTTAAAATGAATGACTCTCTTAACTGCAAATTCTGAACGGAAGAGGTTAGGAGAAGAAGCAAACTGTTTATGCTTTTGAAAATAGAATAAAAAGTATTAACGGGGGGAAATGTCAGAAAAATATGTATTAATGTATATGTTTAGTGCTTATTAGAAGCTAAAAGGGTTAACACATGTCATTCTATTTTATGTATGGCTTAGTTTTGTATGAAACTACAAGATGCTTTCTGAAACTGCAAGATGCTCTCTGACCTAGTATTTGCTAGCACAGCAAAATGCATGTTTATGCCTTTGGAAATTTACTGAGAAGCAGGTGATTTTCTGCTAGGTCAGGAAAATAATGAATAGAACAATACTGTTTTCTATAATGTTATTGAACTTGAACAATCAGCTCTGTTCGTGTTATGAGAACATGCACAGCTACAAAAAATATAGATACAGGTGAACAAAGACTGCTTGAAGAAATGAACTATAATCTGTGCTTGCTTTGTGCTCGAATTAGCCATAGTGCCTTGAATGGTAACATCATATAGTGAGAAGTTGTATCTAACCAGTGGTCTCCAAGGCCACGTTGTTTTTCTTAGGAAGTTTTTTATAAACTTGATAGTGCCAGCAGAAAATCATGGACAAACAGCTGCTATGAAATAATATTGTAAGAACTTGTGATTTATTATGCCAGCTTAGTAGGCAATGTCTTGTAAGAAATGTATAAGAATGGCTTCACTTCCTGATTCTAGTTAGACAAACTCTGTATTAGCACGTTTTTGTCTCCTTGCTGCAAGATTAAAGTGCCTTAACCTGAACCTGCCGTGTGTTGATCTTTTTGAAGTTGTTTTTTCCTTTGACATGCCCTCTTCCCCACTGTATAGCTGTACAGTGATACTGGAGTTGGTAGATATAGTTGGCTGTCGGTGTTGTGGACACAGCCACCCTCACTGTGGTTATTGTTGTGTGTGTGTCCCTGCTTAGGCTGCTGTAATACTGTACAGTTTATTTTAACAAGTTAAGAAGTTGTTAATCACACTATGTGTGGCTCTACACCACCCCACACCCTACAAAGTGGAGGGCTGTGCCACCCACACCAGCACACCTATGTTTACCAATTCCAGGATTGCACTACATTGGGGAAGGGGACATATATCCTGCCAGTACAATCATCAATGACATTAAACTAGCAGACTGATTATTTACTGGTGTGATGTTTTGCCTATTTTGTCTTGGTGGAATTACATAAGCTAAAATGGGTTCACTGCAAAATTAAGTACATCCATGTTGTTAGAAAAATATGTATTAATGTGTATATTAGTGCTTTTAAAAGCCCAAAAGGGTTAACACATTTATTCTATTTCATACTGCATAAATCCATATAAACTGCGAATGCTTTCTGACCTTGTATTTTGTCAGCACAGCTGAAATCTTGCTTATGCCTTTGGAAATTTACTGAGAAGCAGATGACTTTCTGCTGGGTTAGGAAAATAATGAATAGAACAATACCGTTTCTATAATGTTATTAAAGTTAGACAATTAGCTCTGTTTGTGCTATGAGAACATACACAGCTGCAGGAAGGATAGATAAGTAGAACAAAGACTGCTTGAAGAATAGGAACTATAATCTGTGTTTGCTTTGTGCTTGAATTAGCAGAGTACCTTGAAATGTAACACAGCACTGTAGAAATAATTGTAGCAAGCTAGTGGTCTCCAAGGCCATGTTATTTTTCAAAAAGTTTCTCACAAATCTAGTAATGTAATGTCATGTCAGCAGAAAATCATGAACAATATCTACTGTGAAAAACAATATTGTAGGCTTGTATTTGATTACGTCAGCTTTAGAAGGCAATGTCTTGTAAAACAGTATAAGAATGGCTTCACTTCCTGTTACTAATCAGACAAACTCTGT
Organism: Protopterus annectens; assembly: GCF_019279795.1. NCBI lineage: Eukaryota > Metazoa > Chordata > Ceratodontiformes > Protopteridae > Protopterus > Protopterus annectens. Next base: position 963,851,812 of record NC_056730.1, on the reverse strand, counting down.
ATTTTTGCATGTTTTTGTCTCCTTGCTGCAAGAATTAAAAGTGCCTTAACCTGAACCTTAAGTGTATTGGTCTTTGAAGTTTTTTCCTTTGACAGATTGGTCCTTCGGACCGGAAATCTTCACTTCGCCTCGGATCAGACAGGGCAGGTGGCTTGAAACCGTATGGGGAAGAAACCACATCGGTTCTTCTTATCTGAAAAGACCTCCGACTGAATTGTCGTACAAAAGAGGCCAGCCACTTTCTGATCTGTGATTGAAGGACGGGTTTACCTCGAACCAGGTGATCAATCATGAAGGCTCAGGTAAGGTGTATTTACCTTCTCTTTTTCTGTTTTAGATCAGGGACTTGATTAGCATTGTTTTGTCAGGAGATTTGTTTTGGTACAGATCAGGGACAAAAAGATTGCTGTCTTGTCATAGATCAGGGAAACAGAATAGGTAGGCAGTCATTCTGGAGAGACTATAAAAAACCCCATGGTACCACGTAAAATATAAGCAGGGTTACGTAACATTCTAAAGGTTAGAACAAAATGGGAAATAAGTGCACAAAAAGACCCCAAACTCCGCCGTTAACCGAAGATGTGAAATATATGCAATCACAACATGCTGATATACTACTCAAAATGGGTTAATAAGTATGAATTTGATGGTAAATATGAAATATCCTCACTTGTTAAACTTGTCAAACAGCTTAAAACTGATTCCAGAGGTCGGGTAAAAAAGCAACGTAAACTAGGAATTCCTCAGGCACACAGGTGGATTGAGGAAGCAAACCGTAGGGAACAAAAGAGTAATAATTCAAAAGCAATATTTTTAAATAAAGAGGACAATAACTTAGTAATAGCATCAGCCCCTCCACCTCCCTTACCAGAATATGAGGCAAGTGAACAAGTTAGTCCACCCCTGCGATATCCTGCTATCACTGTAAGTAGAGACACTACAAAAGCAACACCGTTTGTTAGATATCCCGTTAAGACCAGGTCTCGAACACGTGCAGGAAACTCAAAAGGGGACATTGAGTTATATCAAATAGGTAGAAATTCACGATATATGAGTGAAGAAGAAATATGCCCACTTATAGAAGTACCTAATCCTCAGGCAGGACAAGAAGGACAGGACCCAACTCTCCTAGTGTACAGACCGTGGACACCGGAAGATATCTGGAAACCCACTGAGGGAATTCCCCATCCAAAAGTTAATTTTAGAAAATTCTTAGAAGACTTACAAGGCAAGAGGTTAAGTTATAACCTAAATGGAGAAGAAGTAGAAAAAGTAGTCAGACAAATCGTGGGACCAGATTGGCACATGATCAGTGGCAACTGGAATCCCCGTGACGCAGAACACAAACCCCTCCCACATAGCAGCGCAGAGCTAGACAACAGAGTGAAAGGTCTTACAGACCGAATCTCTGAGAAATGGAAGCCTAGGGCAGACTGGACTTGCATTAATCAATGCATCCAACAAGAAGGTGAAACTGTTGACAGATATTATGCTAGATTATTAGAGTGTTTTAATATCCATTGTGGAATGCAGGCTCCTGAAGATCAAACACATGATTCCCCATATGAGCAGCAGTTAAAGAATGCATTTTTAAAAGGCAGTATTGCACCCATAAGCAGCTTTATCACAAAGCACATGGTAGATTATCGTACAAGCAGATTACAGTCATTGCTTGAATATGCTAGACATGCCGAAAGGCATTTTAATAGCAAAAAGAAAAAGAAAGCCCAAGTATTTTCTGTAGAAGATGGAGCAGAAGTTTATGTAGTACAGTCTGGGGAAAAGGGCAAGAAAAAAGCCCAGGGAAACAAACAATCTGATCAACGAAAAGAGGACTTTGAGGGACGAAAGAAAAGGGGGGAGTGCTTTATATGCGGTAAAAAGGGACACTCGGCAAGGGATTGTAAGAAAAACAAGAAGGCAACCATGGAAGATAAGGAGGGTGAGGACTGACTATATGGTAGTCAGGAATCACTAGAAGGGGATAGTGGAGAAAGGACAAATGAGAATGTGATAGAGGGAGTAGAGAATGTGACAGAAAAAATAGAGGAAGTGCAGGAAGTCACGGATAGTGAAGAAAATGAAATATTGGATTTGGATTTATTGAGCTTAGAGCTCTATTTAGCAGACACAAAACCAGAAGTCACACTCCTGGTAGAAGGGAGGGAAGTCACATTTTTGTGTGACTCAGGGGCCTCACGGACCCTGATACATCCCTCCAAACTGCCAGAGAACTCAGAATCACCTGATTACATATTAGTGAAAGCAGCTAATGAACAGCTGTATCGGGAGCCCCTCTCCCATAATATTGTGATAACTGATCCTGTTTCAGGATTGACCCAGAAAAGCAAAATTGTTTCTGCAAAATGCTCAGTAAACCTCTTGGGCAGAGGCCTTATGCAGCTATTTGGTATAGCAGTAGTTCCGACTATGCAGGGTATGGAAGCACAGCGACAAATTGACACCTTTGCAGTGCAATTGGAGGGTAAAACGTTTTATTGGTACAGCCAGGACTTGGTTATGACTGGTCCAAGGGCAGTAACCGAAGAGCTGATGAATGTAGCCATCAGCAAGTTCCCCTCCCTTGACACTGATAAACAACATTTGTTGCACTGTACTCTGTATTATTGTAGCACACCAGGACCTGACAAGGAAGATGAGCAAGAGTTGTTTAGAAACCATGCAAACAGGTTAGTATTACGTAATCTGTACTGGGACATAGAAGGGAACAGTGTAGTTAGCTGTTCATTGTCCCAGGAATTCTTTGCACTTTACAAATCTAATCGATTACCACATGTTAGCTTGACTAAGGACAAAAATGCAAAATGGGCAGACTTAAGAGAAAAAGTCACGAGATGGAAAAAACAGACAGAGTTAGAGCTGTCAGAACTGGGAGTACAAAAGCAGAAGTTAAATTGGATAACACAGACACACCCAGCTGTACACTTGCAGTCTAGCGAGGACAGCTGATTAGCACTCTTATTAAAAGAGGAAGAAGATTCCTTACAAAGTATACCAGAAACTCTCTGGTCAAAAGGCAAATCAGATGTAGGACTTATTCGTACAGCAGGACCAGTTACTATCATGCCAAAGTCAGCATTTAGACCACAAAAGAGACAGTATCCCTTGAGAAAAGATGCAGAAGTAGGAATCAAACCTATAATAGCAGCTTTACTTAAGGAAGGAGTACTGTTGGAATCTCCTGATTCACCATGTAACACACCCTTATTTCCTGTTAGGAAAGCAAATGGAGAATGGCGTATGGTCCAAGATTTACAAGCTGTAAATGATGCATCACCTACGGTGCCAGATCTACACACCCTGTTGAATGATTTAAAACCCCAACAGAAATATTTTTCTGTGGTAGATATCAGCAATGCATTCTTTTCAATACCAATACTCCCTGACAGCCAACATTGGTTTGCATTCACATTTCAGGGGAAAAGGTACACATACACGCGACTACCACAGGGATATTGTGAAAGTCCGACAATATTCTCACAAGAGATGGCAAGCAACTTGGCGGGATTTACCCCACCGAGAGGCAGTCAGATTTTACTTTATGTTGATGATATCCTGCTGGCAGCCCCCACCCAGCAAGATTGCAAAGAAGATACTATAGCGTTATTACAATTTTTAGCCACTCAAGGACATAAAGTAAACAAAAATAAATTGCAGCTTTGGAGAAAGGAAGTTAAATACCTAGGATATGTAATATCCAAAGAGGGTAGAACATTAGATGAGGACAGAAAAATAGTGATTTTGCAAGCACCGAAACCCACTACCAAGAAGGAAATGATGTCCTTCCTGGGTACGACCAATTTTTGTCGAAGCTGGATTCCAAACTATGCCTTGGAATCTGCACCTCTGTCTAACTTAATATACAAGACGCCTATGGCAGCACAAGATTTATTACAATGGACACCAGAAGCAGAATCTGCTTTCTGCAAATTGAAACAGTTGATAGCATCCTCATTAGTTTTAGGATTACCAAACTATCATAAACGTTTTTTCCAAACAGTAGATTGTAAGCAAGGTTATATGACATCAGTGTTAACACAGCAGCATGGGGACAAGCAACACCCCATTGCTTACTATTCATCACAACTGGACCCAGTGGCACAGTCTTTACCCCACTGTGTACAAGCAGTAGTCGCAGCTGCAATGGCAATACAGGCTTCGGCCTCAGTAGTGTTGTTCCACCCTCTCACATTGAGAGTGCCTCATGCAGTCGCGATTATTTTACTGCAAGAAAAAGTAGCATATCTTTCTTCTGCTAGGCATCTTCCCTGTATGACTATATTGTTGATCCAACCTCATATGACAGATGAACGATGCATGACTTTGAATCCATCTACCTTGCTTCCAACTCCTGCAGATGGCACACCGCATAGCTGCCTGCAGGAGATTGAGCAAAAGACACTGCCTAGAAAAGATCTTACAGATGTTCCGTTGGATGATGCCGAGGTGACATACTACGTGGACGGCTCATGCAAAAGGGGTCCCACAGGACAGAACCTAGTAGGATATGCAGTAGTTTCTGATACTGAGATTATAGAAGCAAAATCTTTACCACACAATTTATCTGCACAGGCAGCAGAACTGATTGCCTTGACACGGGCATGTACCTTAGCAAAGGGTAAATGTGTGAACATTTTTACTGATAGCCAGTACGCTTTTTCTACTGTACATGTTTTTGCGCAACAGTGGAAAAATCGAGGAATGATAACATCTACTGGCAAACCAATTAATCATGCACAATTTATTTTAGATCTTTTAGAATCTATTCAGTTACCTCAGAAAGTAGCTATTTGTAAATGCATAGCTCATACCAAGCAACAGGATAGAATTTCAAAAGGTAATGCGAGAGCTGATACAGCTGCAAAGCAGGCAGCTTCAGCTTCAGAAGTATTTCTTTTGAATGAGGAATTACAACCCTCTGAGATTTTAGACTTAGAAATGTTAAAAACAATGCAGACACTTACTACGCAAGTTGAAAAACAAAGATGGATAAAACGAGGAGCAATTCTCGAGAAAGGGCTGTACATCTCCAAAGAGGGAAAACCGATATTGCCATCTAACTTGTTTAGATATGCAGCTTTGTTGAGCCATGGGCAATGCCATGTCTCAACAGGGGGGATGGTACAGTTAGTGAACCGAGTGTTCACAACATATGGATTCATAAACTACTAAAAATTTTTGTTCGTCATGTCACGTTTGTAATAAACATCATGCACAAGGGGCATTAAAGCCCAAGCAAGGGAGTTTCCCTACACCACCATATCCGTTCCATACTATCTGTATGGATTTCATAGAACTGAACAAATGCGAAAATAAGAAGTACTGTCTTGTCATTGTAGATATGTTTTCCAAATGGGTGGAAGCTTTTCCGACTAAAAATCCAGATGCAGCTACTGTTGCAAAAACCCTTGTTAAAGAAATCATTCCCAGATTTGGCATACCGGAAAGGATCTACAGTGACAATGGCACACATTTTGTAAACCAAACCATACAACAGCTGAGCAGGTATTTTGGAATTTCTTTAAAAAATCATTGTGCATATCATCCTCAATCTGCAGGATTGGTAGAGAGACACAATGGAACATTGAAGAATAAGTTTAGGAAGCTTATAGAGGAAACACATAGAAATTGGGTGTACTGTCTGCCCCTGGCACTGTTGAGCATGAGAACTGTTCTGAATGCAAAAGGATTGACTCCTTTTGAGAAGTTATTTTATTATATACCTCAGTGGAAACCTCTCATGCCCGCAGACCAGGAAGCCAACTGTACACTTGCTGAGTATATAAGAAGATTGTTGAATTCTAAACATCTGTTGCAGTTAAATTCTGTTTCAGATAAAGAACAAACCAGACCATCAGAAGCAGCAGTAGTCCCAGGCACGTGGGTCTGGGTGAAGGTCATCAAAAAGAAGAACTGGACGACACCAAAGTGGGAAGGCCCATTCCAAGTGCTACTGTCAACACCCACCACAGTCAAGATTGCAGAACGATCATCTTGGATTCACCTGATACACTGCAAACTGGTGAAAAACTTTGAACTGGACAAAAATCTTGCTACTGTTACACAACAAGAATAAAAATGACAAAATCCAGAGCAAACAGGAATGCAGAACAACCACAGAAGTATTGCATGATCATCCATTTAACTATACTGGTGACACTAGTCTTTTTGTTGTGGCCTTTCCTTTTTCCAGCCACACAAGCTGAACTGAATAAACGTGATGCGTTACTCATAGACTGGCACCCAAACTTTAACACTTACCAAGCAATTAAATATGTGTATGCTGAGACTTTTAATGTTTCGAATTGTTGGATCTGTACAGCTTTACCGACAGCATACGGGGGAATATTAATGACTGCAGTTCCCCCAGGGGTCAATGAGACCTGGGAAAACTTAATTTATGACACCACAACCGTTAAATCACAAGATAAAATAGCATTGCACTTGACTGTTCCACAGAAGGGAAATGTGTGTTTCTACAAAAATGATACTGTTCAGGTGGGTTGGAGCAATTGCAATGTGACAGTTCCTTACAAATGTTACACTAAAGCAAATCTTGCAGGTTCTTATTGTAATGCAGACTATGATTCATTTCTTGAATTGATGTATAAAACAATTAATGAAGTACAACATAATAATGTTCTTTTAAAGCAACTGTCTATAATTGATAGGAAAATGTTTCATGCAGGGCAAGTATATGTTAATAGCAAGGTTACTACTAAGGTAGAGGATTGTTATTTTGTGTGTGGCAAAAAGGCATACAAATGGTTACCTGAGAATTGGTCCCGCAGTTGTTTTTTGGGTTACCTGGTTCCGGCCATACGACACACTGCAGTTTTGCCTCAAGGTAAAATTTGAAATGCCAGAGAGGTCACCAAGAAACCTGTCAAGAAACCTGAGAATCCAGTGGGACAAATCGAGGCGGGCTGGAGAAACCATCATTTCATGGGCAATAAACTGACACATATGGACTTGAGTGACACTGTTATATCGTGGGCAGGCATATTACCAGCATATGGAGCAGTGAAATCGATTTGGGAGATGAGAAAACTGTCTAAACTCCTCGAAGTAATGAGCAATGCAACTTTTTCTGCTCTCAAATTAGTAACTGATGAACTGAATGCTATGAGAACTGTGGTGCTTCAAAACTGCATGGCTCTTGACTTCACCCTAGCGGCAAAAGGTGATACGTGTGCTTTAATCCAAGAAGAGCACTGTTCATACATTCCTGACAACCAGCACGAGATAGACAACCATCTTGAGGTGATTCAGCAAGTGTCAGCCATGACCAAACCAGGCCCAAACCCACTGACGGACTTTTTCCAGAAATGGTTTGGGGGGGTGGGGTACCATCCTAATGAACATCTTGATTGTCATTTGTGTAGGTATGCTCCTGTTGGGAGTATGTGTTTGTTGTGGCATCCCCTGCATGAAAAGATCGATCAAAGATTTTATAGACATGTCGGTTTCTGAAACCTTATATCAAAGTACTGAGTTTGAAGAACTGTTAGACTGAAATGCTTTCATAAGTTAAACTGAATGACTCTCTTAACTGCAAATCCTGAATGGAAGAGGTTAGGAGAAGAAACAAGCTGTTTATGCTTTTGAAAGTAGAATAAAAGTATTAATGGGGGAAATGTTAGAAAAATATGTATTAATGTGTATATTAGTACTTTTAAAAGCTCAAAAGGGTTAACACATTTATTCTATTTAATACTGCATAAATCCATATAAACTGTGAATGCTTTCTGACCTTGTATTTTGTCAGCACAGCTGAAATCTTGCTTATGCCTTTGGAAATTTACTGGGAAGCAGATGATTTTCTGCTGGGTTAGGAAAATAATGAATAAAACAATACCGTTTCTATAATGTTATTAAAGTTAGACAATTAGCTCAGATTGTGCTATAAGAACATACACAGCTGCAGGAAGGATAGATAAGTAGAACAAAGACTACTTGAAGAATATGAACTATAATCTGTATTTGCTTTGTGCTTGAATTAGCAGAGTACCTTGAAATGTAACACAGTACTGTAGAAATAATTGTAACTAGCTAGTGGTCTCCAAGGCCATGTTATTTTTCAAAACGTTTCTCACAAATCTAGTAATGTAATGTCATGTCAGCAGAAAATCATGAACAATATCTACTGCGAAATACAATATTGTAGGCTTGTATTTGATTACGTCAGTTTTAGAAGGCAATGTCTTGTAAAACAGTATAAGAATGGCTTCACTTCCTGTTACTAACCAGACAAACTCTGTATTTTTGCATGTTTTTGTCTCCTTGCTGCAAGAATTAAAAGTGCCTTAACCTGAACCTTAAGTGTATTGGTCTTTTACGTTTTTTCATTTGACGCATGTGTACAGTATTCTGTGTGTATTGCATCAACAGCAAAGTCTGTGTGTGTGTGTGTGTGTGTGTGTGTGTGTGTGTGTGTGTGTGTGTGTGTGTGTGTGTGTGTGTGTGTGTGTGTGTGTGTCATACACAAGCATGTTGTGTGTTCCACCCAGTACACTTACCACTGTCCACTGTAGAAGGGCTGCTGACATCAGCCTCCATGCACTCACCTGTATATACCCCTCAGACCTATCAGCCATGTGGCACATGCAGTAACTGTTATACAGAACTGTTACCTGTGTTCAGTTGTACACAGGATATGACACAGTCAATGTGTCACTACAGTGCCATACCCCTTGTACGAAACAACAGCAGACCAGCATCCTGCTGGCATATAGACACCTATAACACAAACTAAATACATTATGGAGACCACAATCAGTCAGTGTTAATAACAGCTATAATACATCATGACTGGACAGCTACACATCCTGACATGTAAGCATTTTAACATTCCTGCTGAAAACATGTTACACAGCATTACATTGCTAAACCTTAGTACATTCAGTCTGTGCATCAGAACCATATTAGCCTGTCCCTGCATCGATGGTATGGATGACAGGGATGTGGCATAAGTATCATCATATGCACAGGGTGTGTTGTGAGTTTGCCAGAGACCTAGGCTGAGATGTTTGGTTGACATCATGTGTGTGTTAGGGGGTTTCTTTATTAATTGGGCTGTGCAGATGTGGTGTATGTAGGTATGGAGATGCCCTAGCTGTGTTGGTGATGTGTGTGTTTGTGTGTGTGTGTGTGTGTGTGTGTGTGTGTGTGTGTGTGTGTGTGTGTGTGTGTGTGTGTGTGTGTATGCACACAGTTATCCCATGTGGCTACCCTATACAGGCGTTTGTTGAACAGCTGCAGACCGTACATGGCAGGGTGTGCAGTTCCCTGTCTCTGGCCATTCACACTAGAATTTTGTCTGCCAGGGGTTCTACTGGCACTACCAGGTACAAGGCCAGGTATGGTACTCTCCCCTGATGATGACAAATGTCTGCTGAATCCGGGTCTGTGTTTTGACCAGCCAGGGCCATGTGCATATGGCCTGCTGTGTTGTGGTGTGGACAGAACCCCCCTGCAGTGCTGGTGCTGGTACTGCCACTACGGGAGCAGCTGTGACTTGTTGCACATCCACGTAGTCCTCCACCTGTTGGTGTTGCTAAACTACATCCATGTGGCTGTCACCCTACTCCCACCATATGCTCTAACACAGACATTGCATGGTTGGGTATTCCCACCATCTCATCCAACCGTCTATCCAGGACCTCTGCAAAATAATGGTGTGCACCTGCAAGATCACGGCTGTTGTCAATAACAGCAGAATGAGTAGCTCTCTGGAGCCTCAGACTCTGTCTAGTATAACATTCCATATGTGCCTGTGCCTCCATAATGGCCCGAAACATGCATCATGACACCTGCTGTGACAGTTCTACCAGGGGCATGATGGCCAGCAGCCCTCCTATGTACATCTGCCTGTATGGTACCTCGCCGGTCATCCAGCTATGCCTGCTGTGTACAGACACACTTGTCATAGTCACCACATTGTCCTGTCAGATGCCACCACCTGCCAACTGTCCCTCATCTATGGCCACTGGTGATGGAGTATAAATAGGCAATGTGACTGTGTGTGGGGATGGGGTGGATAACAGTCAGATGTCAACTTATGGCACAGCTTCAGCCCCTAACAACCCCATCTATGCCTCACCATACCTATCATCATTGTCCGAGTCTGTATGGACACTAACATCAGTTTGGCTACAGGAGGGACCCTGACCCACCTCGCCACCTGTGAGGGGAAAACAAAAAAGTACTTTAAGACCTGTACGTCATTGCTTACCTCTATGCACACTCACACACACACACACACACACACACACACACACACACACACACACACACACACACACACACACACACATACACTTACAGGTGAGGTGGCACAAAGTTATTACACAGACCTCTCATTACCCAGCTGTCAACATGCATGACATATGGCACTTAACAGCATACACTGCAGCTATACTCAATCCCTGTAACCAACATTATGCATCTCTGTGATGCATGAGTTGTGTTAGTAGGTGATGCCCCTTCCCCTGGAACACACTGCACCCATGTACACAGTATTGCTGTGCATCTGTTCAGAACCCTGGCATGTACTGTGCACCATACCTCACAAGTGTACACACTATTGGTGAATGTGTATATGTGTGGCAGTTATGTTTGCTCTGTTGCTCACAGTCCCTGTGTGTTTGTCTGGCACATACCTGGGATGATAGGAGAGCAGATGTCAATAGTGAATGCCTGATGTCTGATTTGCAGATCTCATCATCAACAGTGCATGTATGAGCAATAAAATCCAATTACACTGACAACCTTCAAAGCTTACTGTGGCTATGAGGAGTGTACACACCCTTATTAACATGCCACCCTCTTTCCTGATACGCCATGGGGCAACAATGCTGCAAATGTTAACATTACACACAACTGATATGTGACATATGACCTGTGCAATCAACTGCAGTATCAAACAAATGTTTTAGTTGTGCAGATGCTGACTGAGATGCATACAATATGTGGGTTGCATAAGTGTGCACACCCTTAACACAATGGTTTGTTGCAGCATCTGTTAAGTGAACTACAGCAGTCACTATTCCTGGAAGGGGTATACTAGCATGGGCCATATTCACTTGCCATTATTTGGTCACTCCAGCCTACAAATGTCCCCCAACTCTGCCATATTGCAAGGTCAGCTGATGTGCACAGCCCTTGGAGGTCACGCAGTGCCTTCACTATTGCTGTGGAGTCAGGGTTATATCTGGCACAATGCATGACCTTGACTGTGTTCAGATACAGCCATTCTTAGCAGGCTTTGGATGCATGCTTCAGTTCACTGTTGTGTTTCAGGATGACATCCCTCCCCATCCTCAGCCATTTTACAGATGCTTGACAACTATGGGCCACACATGAGTGTCATTTTGCAGTGTCCCAAATTCAGAACACCATGTCTACCAGCCTAGTTCCTGCTAATGAACAGCAAACCTTAAGGTGTACACTGGCACCAGCAAGGTACAGATACAGATGGTGGGCCTGAGGTGGAGTGAGGTGTTGCTTGTGCAGCACATGTATCTTTATTAATACTGTCTGTAGGTCTCAGATTTTGTCTCAGTACACCATTACACATTGCCACACACACCTTTGGGAGACCTGATGTTATGCATATGCTACCTGTAGGGAGCCCTGGATGATGTCTCCTGTGGAACAGCTCTTCCATGTGATTACCCTAACCCATAGGCCATACTTATGCAGAGTCCAGGCAATTGTCAACACAGGTACTGTACAGGCAGTACTTGCTAGACATTCCTGCAAGTCCCTCCATGTTGCTACATGTTTCTGGGCAGCCTCCATAACCAGTTTGCAACATGTGTTGTCATCTGTCTTGGATGGGCATCTGTTTATTTTCTACATTAATGTTGTCCCATACTTCATCATCACATACATGCATGTCTGCACGGTTTGCCATGGTATATGCAATGGTGAGGTAAGGCTACGTCTCCCACTCCTGACTGCTACCTTTTGGATATGGGATCCATTCCATGGTTTGTAAGGTGTGTGCAAGCCACGGCTGCCTCTGTTGCAGGTGTGTGGGCAAATTTCATGGACATACTTCTTGGACAGCAGACCATTATTTGGTGTGACATTGAGGACCTGTACTTGATGGAAGGTGTGTACTCAAGAAGAGTGAATGCTGTTAGTACCACAAAAGCTGCTTCCACAATATGTTATTTGGAGTGTGTGCACACATATGCTTCCAGTGTTTGTTAAGGTATGTATTACCCATATTTGTTGTCCTAACACAGGATTCCATATTACACATTCGTTGCTCATGTTAGGATCACATTATATGTTGTAAATGTTGTGGAATGTGGTATTGTGATATGCCGTTGTGTAGATTTGTAACAGTTGCCATTGTAATAGTGGTATATACACTGTTGTAGGCACTGTATAAGGGTAATGTTTCACACATGTCCCTGCTGTAGGCCATTTGTTCCACCATTATGCTCATCTCTGTCAACATATCTTGCACTGACAGGTTGTTAGTTATACCGCAGGACTCTTTACATACCCTTCAGATATGCCACCATGGTGACCACTGTGATGCAGTGCAGTTAACAACAACAATAAGTGAACATGTACAGCATGCATTATGGGTAGGTGCATGGCAAATACCATGGCCATAACATGGCCAGTGTATTGGCAAACCTGAACAAAAAAACTCCATACTCACCAGCTATAGGATGCTGCCCTAGAGGTATATCAGAGGGACCTACACAGTTGTGTGAGAGATGTGATGTCAGTAGCCACACCTGTGGCATTGGTACAGGGTGGGAGCACCATTTCAGTACATCAACAGTACAAACCCACAATACTAGAGATTATGCACATCTGTTCATTACTACACTGCAGCAACAGACTATGTTATCTGACATATGCATGAAGATACTTTACAGATCAGGATGGATAAACAACAGTGGTCTACTAATGTGCCCTGAGACTGTACCTGCATGCTCCTCATCCATTGTGTGGGTGGCACCCACCTCCACAATGCTATCATCAGGTTCTTGAATTGGCTGGAGGGCAGGTGCCCCAAGGCTGGCGAGTAGCTCCTCAGCATGTGTCAGTGGGGGCTGGATGGCATGACCCGCACCTGTGGCTAGCTGGTCCCTTCTAACTGCAGCAGCATGCTGATGGGCATGGCAGATGAGTTCAGTGCAACAATGTTGCTGTTGCTCATAACTGCGGTTATGTAGGCCGACATCTTTTACCCTGTGGACGAGCTCATTCCACAGGGCAGTCCTCTCCTGCAGATCATGGCTTGTATGCCCAAAGAGGGTTCTGTGGTGATGCATGAAGTAGTTGATTAGTATTTCATTCTCCTGTGGAGTATAAGCAGGGAGACGCTCTCTTGACATGGTACCTGGAAGACATAAACAGAAAAAAAGGTCAGAGGACCTCATACTGCAAGGATATAATAGTTGTTAATTGACATCCCCCCCACCATATCTGCAACAATAATCTGAACACACAAATAAATGGGTATGTTTACACCAAATATACTGTTGGGACATATATCCTATTGTGCAACAAATATTGAAATGTGTTTCTATTCATGTTCCATGTTGAAACACTATCATTGGTGGCCTGTTGTTAACAATGTAACTTGCATGCCATTGTAATGGCCACTGTAGTTCCATATATGCATGTGCTCTGTTTGCTATGCAACTGTTCCAAATCTGGTGTTTTGGGTTAATGGGAATATCTATGCATGCCATTATAACTAATCCTGGGTTGTGTTGACTATTACTACCCACATATGTAGCATGTTTGGGAAGGCTGTTCCCAGCAGAACCACCTCTTCCACCTCATCTGGCCATGGACTAGGCCACAGCACATCTGAGACCCAACCCAGGACCTGCTCATCTGCTGGTCCTACCTTACCTTCAGGTGGAACCACTTCAGGGGAATGGTGCTTGCCCCCCCCCCCGGGAGCGCGCACAGACAGGATCGTGTAACCTGAAATCAGGTCCAGGGTCTGCAGCATAGGGAGCTCTTCAGAGAATTGGGGGATCTGCTACACCACCTTAAGGCTCTCATGACACATGAACTAATTAGGCACGACAAACTTAGAACAAGAACACAAAAAAAGACTGAACGGCAAATAAGACTGTGCATAAATTTAATGACACAAAACCAACAAAATTAACTTAAAGCACTTTTCGTTTGTTTGAAAACAAACTTCTTCAGAAATACAGATATTCTATGAACTAGCTCTTAAATAGACCAATACATAAAAAGTGCAGGAAACTAGCATCCAAATTAGTAATTAAACAATTATGTTAGTTCAATTAAAAACCAATTTTAAAGAAAACACTCTATATAAAAATGTAAACATAATAAAACCTAACCCGGAAATGTATGCTATAAACTTGTAAAAAACTTACGTTTGTACAAATTAGTACTAGATAACAAAACAAATACAATCTAAAAATAAAAATGAATAGTAAAATGAAACCCAAATATACTATCTTTGAAGGTTTTTGAGTTTCAAAATGCTCATAATAGAGCATGCTTCGTTTAAACCAGGGTAGTTGAAGGCGTTTAATTTCAGCTGCCAAAGTAACTCTAATTCTTCTAACCTAAAAGAACTCGGTCCACCTCTGCAGTCCTGAGTGAAATTATCAATCACTAAGTATTTAAATTTGTGAGTAGCATTACTAAGTATATGTTTAGCCAAGGCATTATGTGGGTTATTGCATATTGATGCTCATAGATCCTTTCGCGGAATCTCCTCTCTGTTTTACCCACATAGAATGCATAACACCCTGTACAATTAGCTAAATAAACAATGAACTTAGAAATACAATTGTATTTGGCTTTCATTTTGTATGTATGCCCATTTATTGTGATAGAATTTGTACTATCAATGAACCTACAATAATTACAGCTCTCACATTTAAATGTTCCTGTTATTTTAGGAACTATGCTGTTACGTTTCTCCAGTATGTTTTTCAAATTCTTACCCCTTTTGAAAACTATAGATGGTTTATAACTAAATTGTTCAAAAACTACATGATTAGATTTAAACAAATCCCAATTCTTTGTTATTATGTTGACAATAAATTTACTTTGGGAGTTGTAAGTGGTTACGAAACTGCATTGAAGTTTCTGAAGTTTCTGGGGGTGTGGACTTGTTGCTTCACCAGAAAGGTCAATGGTCTCAATACTAAGTGTCGAAGATCCATCATGTGCCCATGGTTTACAACTACGAATTGGTTTAAACCAACACTCTTTTCTTTTAAATGAAACTTCATCTATCAATGAATTTAATAAAGGTTCTGGGTAACCACGATGTAAAAACATCTGTTTCAAAAAGGAACATTCTTTGTCAAAGTCCATATTTAGGCTGGATATCTGGTTTAAACGAAGCATGCTCTATTATGAGCATTTTGAAACTCAAAAACCTTCAAAGATAGTATATTTGGGTTTCATTTTACTATTAAGTTTTATTTTTAGATTGTGTTTGTTTTGTTATTTAGTACTAATTTGTACGAACATAAATTTTTTACAAGTTTATGGCATACATTTCCGGGTTAGGTTTTATTATGTTTACATTTTTATATAGAGTGTTTTCTTTAAAATAGTTTTTTAATTGAACTAACATAATCGTTTAATTACTAATTTGGATGCTAGTTTCCTGCACTTTTTATGTATTGGTCTATTTAAGAGCTAGTTCATAGAATAACTACTTCTGAAGAAGTTTGTTTTCAAACAAACGAAAAGCGCTTAAAGTTCATTTTGTTGGTTTTGTGTCATTAAATTTATGCACAGTCTTATTTGCCGTTCAGTTTTTTTTTTGTGTTCTTGCCCTCATGACACAATTAGAGGTTCAGCCTGCCCCTCCTACTCAGCCCCCACCAAAGCCACCTTCAGGGCCATGAAGGTGCAGTGGTGACTGCCCATGGGTGGGGACCCCAGTCCCACTGTTTCCATTTGGGGCCTCATGGGCTACCAATTTCCAAACACCCCTTCCCGTTCAAGGTGTTTACCCACCATGTGTCATATACAACCCCTGTATGCTGTCTTGTCTGTTTTGTCTGTCTTCCGACCCAACCTACCTCCCCAAATATGCCTACTATCCTTCCCCAACATCCAACTCTCACATTAACAAAAAAGGGCAATCTGTTCCCAACATAAATTTCACACCATTCATAATTGTCCATTTTGCACCTGCTTACAAATGCTTACAGGTGCCTTAACCGCTCTGTATCCAACAGTCCTTGTTCTGACCAGCAAATAAATTATCAGCCCTTGCAATTGTGTAACCCAGGACCCTGCACACCATAGCCACATCAATTTACCAGTAAGCCATCTGAGCTGCAGACATGTGTGATATTTTCTCAAACATATCATGCAGCACAGTCATTCAACAGTAGGGAAAATGTAGGGAAAATAAAACTATATATATGTGTGTGTGTGTATATATGTAGACATACACATCTATATATATATATATATATATATATATATATATATATATATGTGTGTGTGTGTGTGTGTGTGTGTGTGTGTGTGTGTGTGTGTGTGTGTGTGTGTGTGTGTGTGTGTGTGTGTGTGTGTGTGTGTGTGTGTGTGTGTGTGTGTGTGTGTGTGTGTGTGTGTATACATATATATATATATATATATATATATGTGTGTGTGTGTGTGTGTGTGTGTGTCAGTATATATGTAGACATACATTTATATATATATATATATATATATATATATATATATATATATATATATATATATATATATATATATATATATATATATGTATATATTTATATATATATATAGACTGCATTCAGACATCAGGTCCACACTCTGAACCTTCTGACTCCACTGCTACACTGTTCTGCCTTGCTACAAAACAGAGCATCACATGTGGACACAGTCTAATATTGGGGGGATATATAGGGACAGATCATAGATAAGCCTATTACAAACCCATGAAGTTTGTGCATGATACATTTCGCATTACCATGTTTTTTTTTATTTTTGTTTGTAGTATTATTATTTTTTTTTTTAGTGTTATTTTGTTTTTTTTTTTTGTTTGTTTGTTTTTGTTGTTTTTTGTTTCTCTCTCTCTCTCTCTCTCTCCACTACAGGGATTGAGATGGTTTGAATAGGTTGCAGCATGGCTTTTGTCAGTGATGCTTATGATGAGGTGTTCCCCACTTCCTAATTGCATGCAGCCACATGTGTAATACTTTCAATAGCCAATGTCATAGCAACGCACTACTATAAATGACTAGATCATGTGGGCATTGTCCCTTTACCTTTCCTGTATGGAAAGCATCCTTCCTGTGTGTGTGGGCAGCAGTGTTACATACAGCTGGTAGCAGTACCTTTTACAATAGGACTTGTGGACACAGGCCAACTACATCCTTGTATAATGTTCCAGACCTATGGACAATGTGAGTATTGCTGTTATATGCATTGCATATTGCTAGTTTTACAGGGTTTGTGTGTACATTCTAAATTTGCAAGGAATGCAGTCTGTCTGCCTAGCTCTCAACTGTGGGTCTATCCACATGATGGCCAGAGGATTGGCTGTTATGTTTTGTCTGTTCACCACACAGGTCTTGTCTCTGACATATCACTGGCATTCTCTCTGTTGACTGCTATCAGTACATGGCAACATCCATTTGTGTTTCTGACTTCATATTCCTGAGTAAGAGTATGTTGCAACCAATCCTGTAACACCAGCAACTTTCACAATGTATAACAGCAATATTGCAAATGTGGCCCTATGTTCCAGCCCCTGTCCTCCACATATATAACAGGCTTTGTCCAGATGTCATGCGGTAAGAGGTTGTTAGGTAATGGCCTATCATTATTTAGTGCTAGCATTCCTGCCTTCATTCCAGTGATGTAGTGGACCTCCACACAAATTGTGGGGTAGGGTCCATATATATGAGGGCTACAGCTGGACAAAACACGTGTGACCTTGTACAGTCCAGAGGTCAGTGTATGGAAAACACTGTTATATACCCTTGTAAGACATTTTATGGGGGAGGGATATTAACTGTTTTTAACCTAGGCTGTTAAAACATGTGAGGGATATCAATAGTAAGAAACATTAAGGTATATGGCTGTACATTTTCATACATTTCACCATGGGAACAGTGGTGGCCTAGAGCTTACTATCTTACACACAGTTCTATTTGTCAGTGTGATAGTGATGTTTTAAGTTAAGCATTGTTATGTAACAGATACATTTACATTGTGACAACTAATACTTTCCCCCCTAGGGGTTGAGCACAGAGTATAATTGGAGGCTGCTGAACTACATCCGTAATTAACTGTTGATTGGTTCTTATCTTCCAGGCAAGTGTTTTTTTTTACTGTTGTACTACTTAAAGGCCTTAGCCTGGACAACAAATTATGTTATTTTTTTCAGATTACTGTATCAAATGTTTTGTTTGTGAGTTGCACAAATCAGTTATTATGCATTTCAAACACATAATTGCTATAAGAAATGGTATAAACAACTGAAATAGTACAAAAATAAACATTTCTATGTATACAAACGTGTGTGTGTGGTGTCATGTCCTTTGCATTGTGTGTGAGTATATGTTTTATGTAATAATTCTCATTTGTAGGACAGAATCAACCCCTGGCCATTTTAAAAGGTGGCAACTGTAGGAATAATGACTGTTTGATATGCTGTGCACCCTCTATATATACTCTTCTTATACATATCTATAAGTAGTAATATATTTATGTGTGTATGTATGTGTATATACACATATATATCTATATATATATATATATATATATATATATATATATATATATATATATATGCGTATATATGTATATATGTGTGTGCATATGTATAATTGGAATGTTTACTGCTTCCACATTGTACATTGCCTATGGTTGACTGACTGTTCTGCATGATATGTTAGAGATATCATCCTGACATATTACAGCTGAGATGGTTTGCTGTCAACTTGTTGTGGCTATGTTGTTCAGGGTCCTGGGTTCAAGACTTGCAAATGCTGGTTATTGTCTTGCAAGACAGATCTAGTCAGCTGTGGAGTAAGAGATAATGGCAATAATTACAAAAGATCCCTATTTTGGGCCCCTTCACCCCCATTAACAGTGCCTTTGGTCAGATATTTTGCAGTGAGAGGTTTAGTGTGGATCCAATGTGCGAATGCAATATACATTTATATATATGTATGTGTGTTTGTATATATATATATATATATATATATATATATATATATATATATATATATGATTACCTATCAAAATATCTACTCCTCATAACATCTAAACTTAAAACATCAAGACCATAACATCTAAACTTCAAAACATCTAAAAGTCACAACATCGAATTTCAAAACATTGAAAACTACAAAGCAACTATAAATAATATCCCACACACTGATTACTATGTTTCTGCATGGGGGCAAGCCTCCCTGCATCTCCCAAGTGGGAGGCTCTGCCCCTACACCCCCCTGTAAATGAAATATACCAACTCCAAGATCGCACTACAGTGGGGGAAAATGTTAATTTCCTAACCCCACTGTAGTGTGATCTCGGAGTTGATATATTTAATTTACGGGGGGCTGGGCAGGGGGACTTTCGCCCCTGCAGAAATATAGTAAACAGTGTGTGTCATAAACTTGGGTTGCATGAGTGACAGGATTTGTTTTCATATACATTTTCTGAAGGTTTTGAGGTCTGAAAATCAAATGTATGTCATTATTGCGTGACTACAATTCTGGAATCAACCATTGATTTGCCAGGGGGACAGAGGAACAGGCAAAATATATGAGCCAATTATCTGGACATTTTGAATAATTTGTACAGTTGAGAGGTATGATTATACATACCACTTACTACAACTCCCAGGATTCAAACCATGGCTGTGTCTGCTACAAATACAATAATTTAAGTCACAGTAAAGTGTGTTATTTAAATATTGCTGTCTATCTCTTCAGTGTTTTCTAAGTCTCTCTTGGTGGTACAATCTGACCTTGTAATTACAACAGTCTTACACAGACATTCTTACATGTGCCCCCAGATTCACTATCCTTCCATGCAGGGCTAGCTTAGTCCTGCACGGAAGCAGCCATTTAGGTTCAGGATGGCAGTGCGCCATGCATATTAATGAAGGCGCACTGCCTGAGCTCCTAAACCGACATGGAGCATGTACGAGTGCAGGGGATGTATCTAAGAGCAGACATACAATACATGCCTCTGTAATGAAGAACGGCAGAGTATGAATAAGAATGAGCCAGACCACTCACAGGTGTTTGCATACCTCCAGCAACATCCCCCGAAGTTTACAAGAGCAATAGTTAAAACATTAAATATAAAGAAGTCTTTTTTTTTTATGAAACAGATTAAATTTAACCATAGGTGCATGGGTTTGCCCATCTCTTAGCTACGGTTAATGCACCTTAAATTGCACAAGAGGATAAAAAGCAAGATATATGCAAATGAAGCAGTACAGCAATAGTGTAGTGGGCAGAGCATTCACCTTACGAGTAGTCATTCCTGGGTTGAGTCCCACTTCAATACAATCCATTTTCCATGTCAAATCACTGTATGATCAACTTATTTTGTTGCATAACCTATGATAACATATATTTATAACATTTATATATTTATAACATATATTTGTGAACTAGAGTACTGCATTAAATGCAGATGTGCGGTGTCATTGTCATAATGTTGCAAAGTCCACAGATAATCACAAGTGCCCCATACAGTATATGTACCCAGGAATCAGGGATACAAATGGAAGGTAAAATGTGTAATGAATGATAACTCCATACAGTTTCCAAATCCACCACCTTCCCATGAACCATTAGACATTACTGTCTAAATTAGTGCGGTGATAAGCGGGAGTAAGAAAGTGTAAGCATAATTAAGCAGTAGGAAGTGGGAGTAAGCATATGTAAGCAGTGGTAAGTGGGTTTAAGCCCATTTGCATGGGGGTAAGCAATGTGCACACAGGTTAAGCATTATTGAAGCTAACTCTCTATAAGCATATTTAACCAGAGGTTAGCATTGCTTACCTTCACGCAAACACATGCAAACCTGCTTACAGCAGCTTAAAAGTGCCTTAAGCATTCTGTATGCATCAGCTGCTGTTCTGGCCAGAAACAAAATAAACAGCCTTTGAAGGTCTTGAACCCAGGACCCTGTACATTATAGTCACAGTACTTAACCACTAAGCCATCACAGCAGTACATAAGACTGAGGTATCACCAAACAGATCCTCACTATAAGAAATCCAAACTGAACATGTGAAAGGAATATATATACAGTTTTATGTTGTATAACCTACTACATAACATAAATATGTGAACTGGAGTACTGCATTAAGCCCAGATGTGAGGTGTCATTGTAATAAAGTGTTGAAGTCCTCTAATAAACACAAGGACCCCATACAGTGTACGTACACATGAATCATGGATACCAAACACAAAAATAACATGTAATTAATACTAAATCAATGCCATAACGCATATATAATGCAAATTAAATATTAAGCAACGCTAAGCATTGCACAGCCCAGCTTAGTAGGTGTAAGCAATGTGTAGGCCAGCTAACTCAGTCTGCCCATTGGTATTCCCCTTTAAGCAATGCCATCCTTAGGTAAGCAGGTTTGCCCATAGCTTAGCCTTTTCGAAATGGTCCAATCACGGCACAGTGCAGGAAACTGGCCCTATTTAAACTCAACAGGTGGGAATACATCTCATAACTGGTTGTAGCTTTCCCTTGTAGGCACTATGTCTGGAATGGGAGAGGATGTGCATTTTCAGGCGCAGTGCTGGGGCATTCAGGAATCCAGAGTCATGGCAGGACTCCTTGTGAAAGACCATGACATGAGACTGCTGTAGGGCCTGTACTAGGGTTCCCAATACCATCTCGCCCATGATCTCACCAGTGCCACTGGCATATTCTGAACTGGTGAGCAAGTCAGGCATCACTATGTCAACCTGAAACAGTGTAAGGGGGATCTCTTTGGATCAGTGGATCCAAGAGGCTAGGAGGACAGGGGAGGTCCTAGCCGTGTGTAAGTATCAGTTCACTACCTGTTTAATAATTGCCAGCTCATGTATATTATGGATAGGTATGGCTAAATATTCCTCTTATGTCTTTCACAGCAGGCTATGAACCAGGAGGCCCATGGATGTACATTGGAGTGGTTGGGACGTGAGGCAGGTTAGTAATACCCTTGCATGTACTGTCATAGGAAATAAATCTAAAAGTAGTAGTAACTTAATTGCCTGTATAAAACCTGTATTGTTTAAGGCATGTACTGCATACACCAGAGAATATGGCATATAGGTTGTATGTAAATAAAAGTATAATTGACTATAAAGGTTTAACTGCTAGATTGAATGTGTTTACTCTGGTATCATATGGTAATGTAAATTTGCAATCACTTAATAGTACTGTTGTATTAAGCACTGTTACCCACACTGTGCTACATAAATAAAATGTGTAGGAATGTCTGTATATGACTGGTGTAATACCAACAGGTCATATAGTACAACTGAGAGAGACTTAGACAGAAAAGAGTGAAAAGACAGACAACAAAATCCAAATAGCATACTCAACTGAGATGTGAACTATTGTGTTTTTAGCACACACACAGCCATGGTTTGAATCCTGGGAGTGGTAGTAGGCTGCATACAGAATCATACCCCAAAACTGTGCAGATATGTCCAGAATGTCCAGTAAATCGGCCCATACCTGCTGCCTGTCACCCTGTCCCCATGGGAAATCAGTGGGATGATTCCAGATGTTTAGGCAGCAAACAAGAAATGCAACTGATTGTCAAACATCTATAAGAACAAACCTGTCACTCTAGTAACTCCCCAAAATGTTACGAGAGTAATAAGCCAAGTATGCCCCATCTATACTCCCATGTTGTCAAGCTATGACCAGAGTGTGTACAGTAACAGAGTGAGATGTATGTGCATAATACTAATGTGGAATCTGGTAATTTGTGTGGCAACATTCAGGTAGTGCTAACAAACATTGCTCCTACAGGTCCATCAGATATGAACACTGTGCCTAGAAATAAAATATTGATACCCTGTACTAGTACTGTTTACTCTGGTATTGTATGGCATTGCTAGTGTTACAGTTGCTCTGAATAATAAGGTATTACTCAGCACTGTCACCCACACTGTGCTACATAATATAACTGTCTAGAAATCCTGTATAAGAGTGTTGTAATACAAGGTCAGAATGTAAAATCACAGGAGAATTATACACAGAAATCAGATAACAGATACACAGCAATATCTATATTGCACACGCAACTGTGATGGACAGTGTTTTATATTTAGCAGACACAGCCATGATCCGAATCCTGGGAGTGGTAGTAGGCTGCATACAGAATCATACCCCACAACTGTAGAGATATGTCCAGAATGTCCAGTAAATCGGCCCATATCTGCCGCCTGTCATCCTGTCCCCCTGGCATATCAGTGTGCTAATCTCTGACATGTAGGCAGCATGTCATATAACTGACTGTCAGGCCAGTACATATTTGGAAAATGTCAATGAAAACAAGCCTGACATTGTACATTTCACTAAAGGTTTAAGAGTGCAATAGTCAAAATATGTCCCGGTTCACCTGCATGTGGTCAAGACATGCCCAGAGTCTGTGCAAAAAGAGATGGACAGGTATGTGCATAACATCAACCGGGAATCTGGGAGTATGTGTAGAAATAGTTAGTGTTAATAAACAATTCTTCCACAGGTATACCAGTTAAGAGTTGTATACTGCAGGTAAAACCAGTTCATGTATATCATTGTCGACAGCCATACTACTGTCCAAACTAAGGCAAAAGGGTAGTGTACTAATACTTGTAAGGTACATATAACAGCACTGACTAGGAAAGTAATGTGAACTACAGGAATATACTAGTTGTTAACTGACATCTTTCTCTCCCCCCCCCACCATATCTGCAACAATAAACTAAATACACAACTCAATTGGTATGTGCTGACTTAACTCTAATGTTGGGACATATGTCCTATTGTTCGATAATTATTTAAATCTGTTTCTATTCCTGTGCTATGTTGAAATACTCCCACATTGCTGGCATGGTACCATCAATGTATCTGCATGCTGTTATAATTACCACTGTGGTCCCATATATGTATGTGTTCTGCTTGCTATGCAACTGTTCCATATCTTGTGTTTGGGTTAATGGGAATATCTATGCATGCTGTTATACCTAATCCTGGAATGTGTTGACTATTACTAACCCACATATGTTGATAAAATTTAAACACCATAGCATGCATGGGAATGTGGGTCCCAGCGGATCCACCTGTCCCACCTCAGCTGGCCATGGCACAGGGCGCTAGTACATCTGGGGCCCAACCCAGGACCTCCTCGTCCATTGGTCCTGTACCACCTTTTGGTGGAATCACCTCATGGGATGGGGCTCACCCCCCCAGGAGCGGGCGCGGACAGGAACCTGTCACCCATCGCCAGGTCTGGTTCATGGTGCATAGCGAGCTCCGCAGGGAGGTCGGGGATCTGCTACGCAAGCTTGAGTGCTGTGTGTCATGACTAGAGGGTCAGCCTGGCTCTCTTACTCAGCCCCCAGCACAGCCACCTTCGGGCTGTGAAAGTGCAGTGGTGACTGCCCATGGGTGGAGACCTCAGTCCCACTGTTTCCACAAGGAGGCTCATGGGCTTCTGATTTCCCAACAGCCCTCCCCATCAAAGTGTTTACCCCACACATGTGTCATATACTGCCCCTGTATGCATTTTCTTTGTCTTTTCTGTTAACCTACCCAACCTACCTCCCCAAATATACCTACTATCTCCCCAAACATCCCACTCTCACCTGAAATAAAAGGGCAATCTGTTCCCAAAATAAAATCTCACCCCATACATAGCTGTCCATTTCATACACATGTCCACTGGACACATGTAATCTGGTCTAATTGGCTTAACAACATATTATTGTTGTCCTCACCCTTCTGTCAGGAGTATGAGTGTCCAAATCTATCTCCAGATTCAGTGTACATGCACAGCTGTTGGTGTAGAAGAAATGGGCAGCTATGGACCTCCCCTACATCCTTCCTGCACATCCCTAGCTATTTTCCCTACTGTCTTTCCCTCTTTGTGCCACTTTTTCACCACTTTGCTATCAACCCTTTTTAATTTCTTTTAAAGAAATTAGCACGGGGTAAGCGGGAGTAAGCGCTTTTAAGCAGCAGTAAGCGGGTTTAAGCCTGTTTACGTGGGGGGAAGAAATGCCTACACAGGTTAAGCAATTTAGAAGCTAATTGAGTATAAGAAACTGTAACCGGAAGTTAGCAGTGCTTATCTCCACGCAAACCCACACAAACCTGCTTACAACTGCTTAAAAGTGCCTTAATCACTCTGTATCCAATGGCCCTTGTTCTGCCCAGCAACAAAATAAACAGCATCTGCAAGGCTCAAACCCAGGACCCTGCACACCAAAAGTGATTTACCACTAAGCCATGTTGGATATACAGAACCCTGATGTTTTCACAAACATATCATCCAGCACAATCATTCAACAGTACATTAAATGTATTTATACATGTAGATGTATGTGTGTGTGTGTATATATATATTTATATCTACATAGATATATACATAACTATATATATATATATATATATATATATATATATATATATATATATATATATATATATATATATATATATATATATATATATATATATATATATAAAACTACATATATATATATATATATATATATATATATATATATATATATATATATATACACACACACATATATATATATGCATATATATATGTATATATATATATATATATATATATATATATATATATATATATATATATATATATATACATATATATATACAGGCACCATTAATGAGGGTGAGGGGGCCCAAGCAACTTACATCTTGTATGAATTGATAGCCACCCCCCACAGCGAAACAGGTCTGCCCTGCAATACAATACCAGCTGTTGCAAGTCCCATAACCAGGACCTGACACACCATGGGCACAAGATGTTAACAGTAATCCATCCCACCTGTATGATGTCAGGCTGGTATCAATAACATATCATGCAGTACAGTCTGGCTACCATAGGGAATGTACAATGTAGAAGCAATAGACATTCCTAAGATACGTATACACAGACACATATATGCAGATACATATATGTGTGTAACTACCCATACACACATAGAGATATGTATAGGAAGATACATATTTAGAGGGTGCACACCATACAGAACAGCCAGTATGCCTACAGTTGCCACCTTACCAACTGGACACTGTATGAGTCACCAATACAAAAGACAATTGTTGCCCGAAACATATACCCACAGAGAGGTCAAAGGATATAACACCACATACAGGTTTGCATACATGAAAAAGCTTTATTTGTGTACTATTACAGTTGTATATGCCATGTCATATAGCTTTTTAGACTCTGAAATACATATAAACAGACTAATGCAACGCTCAAACAGATAAATTAATACAGTATTCCAGAAAACATTGCATGTGTTGCTGTCCAGGCCAAGGCCTTCAAGTAGTACAACAGTAAAGACAGACTGGGCAACAGGATAACAATCAATCAACAGTAAATAATGCAGATGTATAGTCCAGCAGTCTCTATCTATACTCTGTGCACAATTCCTAAGGGGTAAAGGCCTCAGCTGACACAATGGGATGTATCTGTTACATAACAAGGCATTATTGAACCCATCACAATCACACTGACAAACAGAACAGTCTGTATCACAGGAAGCAGTAGGCCTTCATTTACCCAAGGTGAATTGTATAGTAATGTACATCCGGATACCTTAAGGAAGCCTACCCCTGATACCCCTCACATGATGCAACAGCCTAGGTTAGTTATGGTGTACCCCCCATAGACTGACATACAGGGCCATATACCACTGTTACATACCTTGGCCTCTGGACTGTATAAGGGCACACATGTATTGTGCAGATGAAGCCCACACATATATGGACCCAACTCCGCAATATGTGTGGGGGCCACAACAGCAGTGGAATGATGGCAGGAATGGCAGCATGGCATACTCACAAGATACTACATAACAACTCCTGACAGCATGTCATATGGACAAAGTCTGATATGTAGGTGGAAGACAGAGGCTGGAACACAGGCCCATATGTGAAATAGTGTTGTCATACACTGAGCAAGTCGCTGGTGTTACAGTATAGTCTGCAACATACTCTTAGTCAGGAATATGAAGTCAGAAACACAAATGGATGTAGCCATTTACTGATAGCACTCGACACACACACAGCCAGTGATATATCTGACACAAGACCTTTGTGGTGGACAGGCAAAACATAACATGCACACCTCTGGCCATCAAGTGGATAGGCACACAGTTGAGAGCTATGCAGACAGACTGCAGTCCATGTTAAACTCGTATGTACACACAAACTCTATAACATTGGTGTTATACAATGCATACAATGACAGTACTCACACTCTGTAGTTCTGGAACCTCATACAAATATGTAGCTGGCCTGAGTGTGCAAGTTCTCTTGTAAGAGATATTGCTACCTGCTGTCTGTAACACTGCTGCCCACACACAGGAAGGATGTCCACCACACAGGAATGGTAAAGGGACCACACCCTCATGATGTAGGGATTTACAGTAGTGGGTTGCCATGACAGTGGTAATTGGAAGTACTACACAGCATGCTGCATGCAAGTAGCAAGTGGAGGACACTGATTGGTGCAGAGGCCATCACCTGATCATGTGCATCACCCACAAAAGTCATGTTGCAATCTTTTCCAAGCCGCTCAATCCATTTATTGGAGAGAGAGAGAGAGAGAGAGAGAGAGAGAGACAGAGAAAGAGAAAACAGAAAAAGGATCCAGAACCACTACCACACCAAAAACACAAACAAAGGAAGCAGGCTAAGGTCATAGCTAAGGAGAGAGAAAAAAAACCTCCTACAAGGACACTATCCACAACAGACCTCATCCGCACAACAGGTATGCGAAGTATATATGCATGTAATTGACTGTAGTACTTGGTCCATAATACAGGGGTAGATGATGTGGAATGATATACATGTGCCATCAGGTGTTGCTGTTGTAATGATCTTCAGCTGAAAAACTGCTATGGACATTAGAGTCTGTCCCTGTGGGTAGTGGGCCATACCCATCAACTGTGTAGAGTAGCATCGACTGACAAGATGTAAGCCAATATAGTGCATGTTGTGTGATGGAAAGGATGCATATTACTGGGGCCAACAGCTGGTGGTGGAAGTAATGCCATAAAGATAGACACGTGGGTTGCAGAGCCCACCACTTGCAGGACACTCAGGTCAACATGTATTGTAGCATGCTGAAATGCCATAGGTGTGTAATAGGCTTACCTGCAATCTGGCCCTATATATATCCCCGTAATGTTAGGCTGTGACCATATGTGACACCTGTCTGTATTGTAGCAAGGCAGAACAGTGCAGCTGTGCAGGAAGGAGAGTTAGAGATTGTGGACCTGATGTCTGAATGTACCCCATATATAGGTATGTATATGTGTACATATATATATATATATATATATATATATATATATATATATATATATATAAAATACATGCAAATATATATCTACATATATACAGATACCCATATGTAGACATATATATAAACACATATATACAACATAATATATATCTGCACATTCACACACACACACACACACACATATATTATATATACGTGTATACATATGTCTACATATATACAAACACACACACATATATGTATGTAAATACACATCCCCGATATTACCACCACAGTGCTGCATGCTATGTGTGAGGGAACACCACACATAGCAATACACACAGATATATACAGCTGTAAGTGTGTGCAACATGGACGGGTATGTCACATGTGAACCCCTTGTTGGGACCACATTCCCCTTGTCTGTGAAGTAGGGAATGAGAATATGGGGAAGGATGGCAGGTATATTTGTGGAGGTGGTCTGGGTTGGTAGATATGGAGGACAGCCTGCAGGGGTGATATATGACACTTGTGGTGGGTAAACAACCTGGATGGTGTGTGTTGTCTGCAATGTGGAAGCCCCATGGGCCCCCATATGGAAACAATGGGAACAAGCCTCCCACCCATTGCTACTCACAACAGCGGTCCATGGCCCTGAAGGTGCCTGGCCTGGTGGCTGAGCAGAAGGAGCATGTGGACCCTGTGAATGTGTACTGCATACCTTAAGGTGATGTAGCACATCCCACAAGTGTCTGTGGAGCCCCCTATGGAAAAGACCCTGGACCTGACCTCAGGTGACAGGATCATGTCTTTGTGTGCCCCTGGGGGGACAACATCCCCTGAGGTGGTTCCACCTGAAGGTAGTGCTGGACCAGTAGATGAGGAGGGTCCAGGGTGGGTTTCACATGTGATGTGGCATGGTAACATGCCCAGATGAGGTTGGAGAAGTGGTTCTTTGGCAACTATTCCCTAAACATGCTATTGTGTCACTGTTATAGAACATATAGGTTCATAGGTTGGTACTAGGCTATCGGCCCTAGGGCCTATGCAAGCCTATCCATAACAATTCCCTGGATATTTCTTCCCACAATATATACTTCTCCAGGCCCCTATCTAGCAGGGCGACTGACATGATCCCCGGGGTGAATTTCCTATCTCCCATCCAATCATCAGGGTTCCTTTTGAAGAGGGCCAAAGAGGAGCTCTGCTTGATATGTATGGGCAGTCTATTCCAGAGTATGGGGAGTCTCTGGGTCAGGAACCTATCCCTCCAGCATGTTTTGTTCATTGTGATGACAAGGTTGAGATCATGGGTAGTAATAGTCTATACAGTCCCGGAACATGTCCAACAGCATGCATAGATATCCCCAATAACACAGAATGTCAGATGTGCAGCAATCACATAGCAAGCATACCACATGCATATATGGAACCATAGTGGCTCTGACAATGGCATGCAGGTGAAATAGTCTATAACAGGCCAGCATTGATAGTGTCCATACAGGGAACATGGTTACAAGCACATAGCACAAAGTGTGGTACAATACAATATATGTCCCACTAGTAGGAAAGCTATAGCCATACCTATTGAGTTATGTGAACAGTTTGTTGTCACTGATATGGTGAGGGGATGACAAAGATGTGTATTAAGAACTATGGTAACTTTGCTGTATGTGTTGCTCAGACCTGTTTCCATCTTTATGTCTTTCAAGCAATATGTCCCATGGCCGTCTACCTGCATATTCAGTGGCAGAAAACAATGTTGTGCTGAACTACCTTACCCAGCACTACCCTGTCCTGTTTGGCAGGCTCACCCATGCGCAGCAGGAGCAGATCGGCCTGTGGAATGATCTAGTCCACAGGGTCAATGATGTCGGCCTGCATAACCACAGTTATGAGCAGATCCGGCATCATTGTTCTGACCTGCTTCGCAGTGCCCGTCGGCATGCTGCTGCAGTCCAGGGGGATCTCCTCGCAACAGAGGGGGTCATGCCATCCATTACCTCTGACACTTGTTGAGGAGCTCCTCAACAGCCTCATGGCACCTGCCCATCCGCACAACCAACAACTGGCAGACATCATTGTGGAGGTGGGTGCTACCCACACACCGGCTGAGGAGCGTGCAGGTAAGGCCACAGGGCACATCAGTAGACCACTGTTGCATATGCATCCGCATCTGTAGAGGTAGATCATGCATATCTAACATGTCATATATATAGTTTGTTGCTGCATAGTAGTAATAAACAGATGTGTATAAGTGGTATTGTGGACTTGTACTGTTGATGTTCTGTGCATTGCCGCCACAGCAAGAGGCTGGGGTGCCTTCTTGCATGTCCTCCCTGTGGTCGGTGGGTTCTCCTCCTGGGTGTTTTTCCTCCCACATCCCAAAGACCTAAATTGGCCCTAGGTGTGGTGAGTGTGTGCCTTGAAGAAGGAAGGTTCGGCTGGCAACTCGCTCACCACGAAAAACTCCACTGCCATTCAATGTGCGGACAAGGTGATCCGCTGTGGTGACCCCTAACCGGGAAAAGCCGAAAGAAGAAGAAGAAGAAGACTGTTGATGTTCTGTAATGCTGCACCCACGCTGTAGCAATGCCACAGCTGTGACCACTGACATCGCATCTCTCACACTCTTATGTAGGTCCCTCTGGTATACCACCAAGGCAGCAGCCTGTAGCTTGTGAGTATGGTTTATGTTGATGCTTGTCAATACACCAGGCATGTAATGGCTATGGTATATTCCATGCACACATCAAACACACCAACCCATAATGCATGCTGTACATGTTCATGGATTGTTGCTGTTAAATGCACTGCATCACAGTGGTGACCATGATGGGGTATCAGAAGGGTATGTCAGACACCTGCAAGATGACTAACATCCTGTCATTGCGAAATGTGTCCACAGGGATTAACATAATGGTGGGACACATGGCCTACAGTAGGGACATGTGTGAAACATCACCCTTATACAGTGCAACAACAGTTTATATACCAGTATTACAATGGCAACTGTTACAGATCTACACTATAGCATAACATATTACTGTGGTCCACATTATTAGCTGGGACTAGGCTGTAACGCATGGTGTTCAGTGTATGGGACACTGCAAACTGACACACATGTGTAGGCCATACTTGTCAAGCATCTGCAAAAAGGCTGAAGGTGGGGAGGATGTGTCAACATGACACACCAGCACACTGCAGCAGGGATCCTAAGAATGCTAAGAATGGCTGTATCTGCACACAGTCAAGTTCAGGAACTGTGGCAGATGGAACCCTACTCCCACAGCAATAGTGACAGCAGTGTGGGAACACCAAGGGATGTGCACATAGGTTCATACTAGGCTATCTTTCCTAGGGAATTTATAAGCCTAGCCAGAGTGTGTTTGGCTTTCACCACCCATTTTAAATTAATTTTGCTATGCCCTTTTTCGAGGTTAGTATACTGTGCCTCTGTCTAACAGTGACACAGAAGTGATACCCGGGGTAAACCTACGATCTCCCATCCACTCATCAAGATTCCTCTTGAAGAGAGTCAATGAGGGACTCTGCCTAACCTGGACTGGGATTTTATTCCAGAGTGAAGGGAGCCTCTGGGTTATGAATCTGTCCCTCCAGCATGTCCTATTTATTTCAGTGCTGAGGTTCAAGTCTCTTGAGCACGTAGCTCGACGGGATTTGGATTTTCTGAGGTGCAGCATGTCCATTAACTCCGGGTTGGACATGGCATTATACATCAGGCACAGATCGCCTCTGAGCAGATGGTATGCCACTGAGCAGAGCTGGAGTTTCTTTAACCGGGCAGCATATGGCATCTGTTTGAGCCCTTTGATCCTCTTGGTGAGGTACTTCTGGGATCTTTCCAGTTGCTGCAGGTGTCTGGTAAGGTACATCCCAAAAGGGGCATTGTACTCAATTATGGGCCTGATGAGGGATGAGTAAAGAGGCACAATGACCTCCCCTGATCTAGATGTGAATCCCTTCATGATTAGGTGGGCTATATAAAATGTTTTACTAACCACTTTGGCCACGTGGTTGTCAAATGAGAGATTGTTATTAACTTGGGTCCCCAGGTCCCTAATTACTTCTTCCATACTTAATGGATTACCACCTATGTGGTAATTTGTGGGCACTTTGTTTTTGCCAGAGGGGATGACTATACACTTTTTGGCATTTAGCTTGAGGCCATGGCTATGGCACCAGTTGTCTATTTCTATGAGGCCCTTTTGGAGGATGCTTGTGTCGGCTGGAGAGTCGGTTATGGTGCCCAGTTTGCAGTCATCTGCGAACTTTGTCAGCCACAGTCCTTCTGTGTTGGCCTGTACCTCCAAGAAATATATACTGAACAAGAGAGGTCCCAGGACTGAGCCTTGTGGGACACCACTTGTAACTGGTTTGGAGTCTGACATGGCTCCAGCAATTCTAACCATGTGGGTTCTGTCTTTGAGCCAGTTTGCAACCCATCTAGTGACATAGGGGTTTATATTTAAGCTGGTGAGCTTATCTATAATGCCCGAGTGGGGTATTGTATCAAAGGCTTTTGTGAGGCCCAGGTAGGCTGTGTGGACCACCTTCCCCTCGTCAATGGCCTTGGTGACTGTTTCAAAGAAATAGACCAGGTTTAAGAGGCAGGCTCTGCCCTTAACAAAGCCGAACTGGGTAGGATCTAGTGTCTGTAGGTCCTCAATATCTTTATTTATGAGGTCCATGATGATCCTTTCCATAGCTTTGCAGACCAAGCTAGTCAGGCTTATGGGGCGATAGTTTCCAGGATTTGTTGAGGCACCACCTTTGTGGAGAGGGACCACTGTTGCTGTACGCCACTCTTTGGGGACATATTCTGTAGTAAGGCTGAGATTGAACAGTAGTTTTATGTTTGGGTTTAGCTCTTCTTGGAGTTCATGTAGGATGCAGCCCGGGACACCGTCTGGTCCCATTGATGCTGTGTTTTTTGCTTTGGAGAGGGCGGCTCTTACCTGAGCATCTGAGATGTCAAGGGGGGCAGCACACTGCTGGGATAGATATTTGCCCTTTTGTTGGGGAGGGGGAGGAGAAGTTTGTGCCGAACCTGTCAGCTAGGATGTTGGCAATGTCTGTGGGTTCAGTGTATTTTTTGTCATTTTGGACTAATTCTGAGCATATCTGGGAATTCCCACCCAGGTTCCTGACATAACCAAAGAAAGCCTTGTGATTATCCTTAGTGTCCTGTGCAGTTTTTCTCTCTAAGCTGGCCTTAGACGATTTTATGAGTGCCCATAGTTTTTTGCTAATACTGATCAGAGATGCCTTCCCTTTTTGGGATTTTGCTCTATCAAGTAGTAGCTTCCTCCTTCTATTGTATAGTTTGTTTATGGCTGGGGTCCACCAGACAGGATGTCTGCCTTTGGAGGATTGGGTCTTGGTTTTATTTGGGATTGCATGATCCATGCATTCCTGAAGGTGTTCATAGAATGCGTTTATAAAGGATTCTGCAGTCTGGGCCGTATTTTCCACAGGCCCGGGGGCTTTGAAGGATTGCACCTCGGTTTTGAGGAGTGTGAAATTTGCTTTAGAAAAGTTTTTCACTGTGGTTTTCTGGGCAGGGGGTGGGGTCGGGATGTAAATATCCAGTGAGATTAGTTTATGGTCTGATCTTACCAGTGAGGGATACACTTCTGGTCTGGAGCATAGAGTCCCCATGTTGGTGATGATCAGGTCCAGTATGTTTTCCCCTCTTGTGGGAGTGGTAACAAGTTGTTCCATAGCATTTGAGTTTATAAATTCTAGGAACCTTTGTGCCAGGGTGTTGGAGCTAGAGTAATGCTCCCAGTCTATGTTTGGGTAGTTGAAGTCGCCCAATATAATGGTGTTTGGAGAGACCTTCATATTTTCCAGTGTTCTCAGGAAGACCGAGTGGGGTTCCTGGGTTTGGGAGGGTGGTCTGTAGCAGGCTATAAACTGGAAGGCAGTTTTACCCACTGTTAGTTGCACATGGATAGTCTCTGATGCTTCGTGTTGTGCCACCAACCTGGAGGTGTGGGTATCTTTGACGAATATTGATACTCCCCCCTCCTTTTGTGGTTCAGTCCTTGTTTTGGGGCCGAAAAGCATGGTAAGAGTTATAACCTGGTAGTGCTGGGGTGCTCTTGGGAGCCTTGAACCATGTTTCTGTTACTGCACAGATATTGATGTTTTCCATGCTAAGGAGAGTTTCGAGTGCGTGCATCTTGAGGTTTAGACTTCTGGCATTGAATAGCATTACTCTTAGTTTCTTATCCCTTGTGATACCTATGGAGGTGGGTTTGTCTTTTGAGCCTTGCCTAAAAAAGGCACTATGGGAGTGGCAAGAGCCTTTGCCAATATCCGAAAGCCCAGGGGTGACAGGTGTGAAACATCACCCTTATACAGTGCAGGTAGACCTTGCAATCATGCAGAGTTGGGGGACATGTGCAGGGCAGACTGGCCATACACAGGCAAATGCAGATGGCCCATGCTAGTATACCCCTCCCAGGAATAGTGAGTGGTGTAGTACACATAACAATAGGTTCAACAAACCGTCATGATAAGGGTGTGCACACATATGCACACATGAAGTGTATGCATCATGGTCAGCATCTGCACACCTAACACATTTTGTAGACACTGCATGTGAATGTACAGGACATATGTCACATATCAGGCTCATGTACTGTTAATATATGCAGCAATTTGGTCCCATGGCAGATCAAGGAAGGGTGTGTCATATCAATAATGGTGTGTACACTCCCCATAGCCATGGTATGGTCTGACAGTTGTCAGTGTAATAGTATTGGATTGGTCATACATGGTCCGCTGATGTTGAGATCTGTAAACCAAACAGGCATTCACAAATGATATCTGTCCACAAATCATCCCAGGTATGTGTCATTGAAAAACATAGGGGCTGTGAGCATTAGAGCAGACATAACTGACACAGTATTGCACATTAAGCAATGAGTTGTACACCTGTGAGGTTTGGTGCACAGTACATGGGAGGGTGCAGAACAGGTGCACAGCAATACTGTGTACATGGGTGCAGTGTTTTTCAGGGGAAGGGGCATCACCTACTAACACAGCCCATGCATCACACACATGTATACTGTTGCTAGCATGGATTGACTATAGCTGCACTGCATGCTGTTTTGTACCATATGTTATGCATGTTGACAGATGGGTAATGGGAGGACTGTGTGTATTATCTTTGTACAACCTCACATGTGTGTGTGTGTGTGTGTGTGTGTGTGTGTGTGTGTGTGTGTGTGTGTGTGTGTGTGTGTGTGTGTGTGTGTGTGTGGTTATTTTGTCTGTAGGTTCAATCTGGTGGAGTGGAGGGAGGTTGATGCATGTAGGATGTGTGTGTGCATGTGTGTGTGTTTGTGTAGGTGTCCATGTATGCACATGTGTGATTGTGGGTTTCATACGGCAGTACTTCTCTTTGGGATCGTGTAGTACATGGACATGGACTGATACATGACACACCAGGAATTACTTGTCTGATATTTAATCACAGGACAGATGATAGTATAATAAGGTCTGCAGCAGGGAACATGCATTGAGAGGGAAAGTAGACACCAGGTATACCCTTAATATTGCATTCAGCAGAGAGGTGAACATAATGCAGCACTACAGATGCATTGGGGAATTACTAGACAACACCAGGGAGTGTATCCATATATTACAGTTGTCACATGATAGGTTGATTGAGCAGCATATCTGGCATGTACTGTGCAATACTTATGCATGACACTCCAGTGAGTGACATTATGGAGTGAACGTAGTAGCCCCTCACATATAGGGGCCATGCTCACGATGTCCAGACATACACAGGGTGAACACTGAATGACAGCAGTGAGGCCATGTAAAACCTACTCCACTCAGGTCAAGGAGGTAATGGATTAACAGGTCTTGTGTTGTGATAACTCGTCTAGGCATTTAGAGGAATGATACATTAATGAGTGGTATTAATGAGTGTATGTTACCAAATGTGATGCAGGATGGGGAACTTATGGGAATAAACATGGAACTGTCTGTAAAATCACAGACAGGTAGGTATTAAGGTGGAATGTGTGTGTGTGTGTGTGTGTGTGTGTGTGTGTGTGTGTGTGTGTGTGTGTGTGTGTACTGTTATGCAATGCTGCACAGGTCTTAAAGTACATTTCATATTTTCCCCCACAGGTGGTGAGGTGGGTCAGAGTCCCTCCTGCATGCAATCTGATGTTGGTGTCCATACAGACACCGAAGGCGATGATAGTACTGTTGAGGCACAGGTGGAGTTGTCAGGGCCAAAAATGCTCCATCATTTGACATCCCCTCTTAGCCACCCCAACCCCGCATATAGTTTCTGTATACATACCCCATCATCAGTGGCCATAGCAGAGGGACAGTTGGGGGTTGGTGGCAGTGCACAGGAGAGTGTGGTATCCATGACTACTGTGTCTGGTCACAGCAGGCATAGCTGGATGTCTGGCATGGCACCACATAGGCAGCTGTACTAGGGTGCTTGTGGCAGGACTGCTGGTCATCATGCCCCTGGCAGAAGCGGCACAACTGGTACTACCAGGTGCATGTTTCAGGCTGTCATGGGGGTGCAAACACGTATGGAACTGTACACCAGACAGGGCCTGAGGCTGCAAAGGGCTGCTCTGTCATTTGCAAGTGACAACTTCCATGAACTGTCTGGTGCCCTCCGTGCTCATACCGAGGTCATGGATTGATGGTTTGGTGAGATGGTGGGCCTCATTGACCATGGTTTGAACATGCTTGAACATGTGGTGGGAGTGCAGCGACAGCCTCGAGGATGTAGGCCAGCAGAAAAAAACAGCTGGCGGTCAATGTGGACATTCTAGGACACCAAGGTGCTCCCGTAGTGGCAGTACCAGCCCCAGCACTGCATAGGGGGTGCTTTCCACACCACAGCAGGCCACGAGCACATGGTCCTGGCCAGTCACAGGAGGGACCTTGTTCCAGTGGACATCTGTCATCATCAGGTGAGAGTAGCACATCAAGGCCTGTACCTGGACGTGCCCATGGAACCTCTAGCAGGCACAGTCCATGTGTCCATGGCTGGAGGCAGTGAACTGCACACCCTGCCAGGTATGGTCTGCAGCTGTCCAAAAAATACCTGTATAGGGCAGCCACATGGAAGAACTGTGTGCATGCATGCCCACACACTATACGAACACACCTAGGACAACCGCATACCTACACACACCACATCACCATGCCCAGTTCAACTAATTACACCCCCCCACCCACCCACATGGTGTCAAATGTATGGCCCACCCTCGGCCTCTGACAAACCGACAACACACCCTGTGCATATTATGATACCTGTGCCACATCCCTGTCATCCATAACATTGATGCAGGTACATGCTAATATGGTTCTGATGCACACAGTGACTGTACTACAGTGTACCAATGTACTGCAGTGTAACATGTTGTCAGGAGTAATGTTTAATGCATACATGTCAGGTAGTGTAGCCATCCAGCAATGATGAATTATAGCTGTTAGTAACACTGGGTGATTTTGGTTTCCATAATGTTATCCATTTGTGTTGTAGGTGTACATGTGTCAGCAGGAGGATGGTCTGCAGTCATATTCC
The DNA here is from genome assembly GCF_019279795.1 of Protopterus annectens. NCBI lineage: Eukaryota > Metazoa > Chordata > Ceratodontiformes > Protopteridae > Protopterus > Protopterus annectens. The sequence continues at coordinate 963,813,653 of NC_056730.1, read as the reverse complement.
ACAAGGGGTATGGCATTGTGGTGACACCATGGCTGTGACATATCCTGGGTACAGTTGAACACATGTCACAGGTTTGTGTAACAGTTATTGTCTGTGCCACATGGACAGGTGACCAGCTGGGACATGTATAATCAGCAACCTGATGTAGACCCATTCACATACACACACACTCTTACTTGGCAACACTGGGACTGGACCCCTACCTAGGTATGTAGTGCTACTGAACTGTGTGGCTTTCATTGCACACACCACACAGTGTTTATGGTGAGGTGTGTTCTAGGTTATATATTAAATGCAGAATATCCCCAGAAATGTACAGTATGGTAATGGGGGATGAAAAGGTTGTATATGGACAATACATAGTGTGACATACCATCATATACACATCAGCAGACATATAACAGGCAGACACACATCTGAGTGACCTGGACCTATCAATACTAACTTGTCCGTGTGTCCAATGTGTTACAGCTAGGCTGCACACAGCACATGCATAACTGGGCTGGATTGTGGTATCAGTTACTTGTATGGTTGATGGTGACAGTGGTCACCATAAAGTGGTACATGGGACATATACTGGGTGTACCATGGTATAATGACAGTATACACAGCACCCACATCCTACAGTGGATATTGTACCCGCTGGAGCTCATGATTACACTCTGACATACCCACCATCACTCATTGCCCACTACTGCAATACAACCCATTGTATATCCCAACAGTGGTACTACAGGGATATGCATCTAATGCACATAGTAGGGTGTTGCATTGTCATGCCTCACCTATGGGCAGCAACAACACTATCCATACCACTGTGTTACAATGTGTATTGTAATAGGAGTATGTGGCCTTGGAATGCTGTACCCTACAGATATATAGACATGCACACATACACACACTTGTCAGAAGTCAATGGGTATCCCATGCCTATCGACCCATTTGTACAACACTGTTGTGCTGGTACTGCAAGGCTCATGTAGCCATTAGGGAGAGGAGCATAACAGGGTACATGTAATGTCCGATACAGCAGCAGCCACATCTGACTATGGCAATGGGTGTTGCAGTAGTTGTGAAGGCCATCATGGTATTCCCAACTACAGGTGTACTAACACACAGACACTGCTATCCTCAGTAATGCACACATACACATGTGTCAGTACTGGGGTGCATCACTGCAGGTGGTCATAGCTGTGTACCTGTCTATTGTCCATGGAGAGATGAGTTGTGTAGGGAATGTGTGCACAGTGGTATCATGCCACCTGCCATGTGCCAGCAGGCAATCTATCAACAGACACCAATGTGGTGACCCTCTGGGTAAGAGTGACATACATCAGCCAATCCTCTGGGTGCCTCCTGCAAATGGCCACTGAGGTGATCCATTTGACATGTATGCAACATGTATTACAACACATGGTTAGTGTCTGTGATGGAGACCTGTACCCAAGCATGTTCTGTTGACTGTGGTAGTGTAGTGGAGGTACATGTGGCATGTGGTGCGTACAGGGTGTTGTCTCCTATATGTGCCAGTTATTACACAGCTGGGCAGACATGTCAGTGTCAATCAAGCATAGGTTGCCTGTACGTATCCAAGCTGGATACCTGCCATCTGCACATCTGTACAGGGACTGACAGACATCAGCTTGGCAAGTAGCTATGCAGTAGGATGAATGTGTCAACAGATAGATGTTTGACATAATATGTATGCCATTACTACATGTTGGAAGCCCTCACTGAAATGTGCTGTACAGTTACATTCCACATGTCAGATCATTATCCAGTAGGGGATATATACTGTGACACAGCTCACACACCAGGAACATGACAGTGAGGCCTCAGAGTCCAGCTGTGCCTGCAGGTGTGCTTGTTGTCAGTACTACATTTAGCACTCTACTCTTGCCTGGGAAAGCACTATGAACAGTAGTACCACCATGATACACTACATGCCAGTGTGACAGCATGTGTCCTGGGTTACTACCCCTGTATGTAACAAATTCACATGGATAACAGTGCTGTACAGGTCTTATATACTTGTGTGTCCCAGACATGACACTCACACCCCTTGCTACTGTAATGACAGCACATAGATGCATGTACTGTACATGGCATTACATACACTTATTACAGATGTCATTACCCTGCTATGTTATCAGACTGGGTGGTGTGCACTTGTTACCAGGGCTAAGCCATGCTTAGCAGGTATCAGCATTGCTGCAATATAACAGCTAAGCAGATTTGCACATTCGTTAGCGAAGCCTACACAGTGTAAGCAACCGTATGGTTAACTGTAGCTTAGCACCACTTAGCTTCAACCAAGCCCACAAAAACACTTAAAGATGCTCAAAACCATCTTAACCACTCTGTATCCAACAGCCCTTGTTCTACCCAGCAACAAAATACATAGCCCTTGCAGGTCTTGAACCCAGGACCCTGTACACTACAGTCACAACAGTTAACTATATGACCACTGTGAAGACAGTTGTTTTTCCAATATATCTGTCACTACACATTTTGAAGAGTATTGAACAATTGCTTTGACTTCCACAGTTGTGTAGTACTTGTTATTGCTATTACTGTTGCATCACATATGTTGTTATATCAAAATGTACACATATCAGATACATACGGTGAGATACATCTGGGAAGGTATACACAACCGTGATGTTTACACATGACAGGAATATGGATATATACATATACATATGTTGATATATGTTTACGTGTACATACACATATATATATTCATAGATATGTCTGTCTACACAGCTGTATAGTGCATTATACATATGGCCATTTGTAGATCTCTTTGTATATATATATATATATATATATATATATATATATATATATATATATGTGTGTATATATATGTATATATGTGTATATATATATATATATATATATATATATATATATATATATATATATATATATATATATATATATATATATATGCATGCACATCCTATGTGTACAGATATACCTATTTATGTTGATATATATGTAGATATCTATAACTATATCTGCATACATATCTATTCAGATATACCTATTTATGTTGATATATATGTAGATATCCATAACTATATGTGCATATGTATCTATATATCTGTATAGACATATATTGCTGTGTATATGTATATATTTGAGTGTTTATATGTGTGTGTGTGTATATATATATATATATATATATATATATATATATATATATATATATATATATATAGATAGATACATATATATATGCCATATATGTATGTAGATATGTATATGTGTATATAGGTATATGGATAAAAAAAAAAAAATATATATATATATATATATATATATATATATATATATATATATATATATATATATATATATGCACATATATGTTTACCATATGTCCAAAACATGGAGTGCATTCTTACCTCAGCACCAATAGTCCCAACCTCTTAGTTCAAGGGGATGTCATGTATGTATTGCAGGTATATATGTAGACTGTTGCTACTGTAATAGGGGTTGCCTTAACAGACATGTTGTGTGTGGGAGGTCACATCTGCTTTTGACATGTGCGCCATTGGCTACTGACAGACATCCTAAGGGCATCATAGTACAGTACCACTGCTAGCACAGTAATGATCCTGTGGACTACAGCAGAGATATGACCAAATATATGTGGACAGTCTAGCACTCTGTGGTCAGTCCAGAGGTGTACACATATCCGCTTCATGCGAGACATGTGGACCACGCCTCCCAATGTGGATGTTAATAGCCATGTACATAGGTATATCACGTGAATACTGGACTACATATGCCCACACAGTTTATGCATGAACACACGCCAGTCTGTCCTGACACATAATACCTGGTAGTGCAGAGATCACATGGCCACATACTACTCAGTAATTAGTGACATACATCTGTACAGAATCCTGATGCTTTCTCAGAAATACACAACAGTTATGGTGGCCTGGCAGCAGTATGTCTTGCAAATAACTGGACATAGCACACTGGGTAATTACACTAGGCTGCTAGGCATGTCACAAATCACTGTGCAAACTACAGGCAGACTGCCACAACACTGGACTACATTTTCTATGGGGGAATACACATGTACCTGTGATTTTAACAGGCTCTACATACATGTCACAGCACAGAGTAACAGACACCTGTGAGAAAGTGCATACCCATAACCAATGTAAACACAGCCACATATGGTACACAAGCTTAATATGATGCTATATGGACTGTCTGATAAACACCATCCTCCTATGTGCCACTCACACACTAACCCTACATACACTGGGTCATGACACAGTGTGGTCTGATGGCTGTCTGAGATATGGGACATATGTGTGTCTGGCCCTACAGACATGTGAGCCAATAGGGTACCATACACTGGATCAGCATGTAACATCAGATAGAACAGGACCAAGAACAAAGGCTTCTACCACAGTCTGTGCTCAGCCCAAGGCACGTATGCATAATACACATACTGTCGACAAACACCCTAAGTACACAGACCCCAGTACTGTATACACAACCACAGAATGCCCAAGTTATGTCATCAGAAACAACCCCTACTATACATAACATGTCTAGCACTCTGATATCTGACTGGCTTGTTATCAGGTATGATGTCAATAAATAATGGTGTACAGACATATGCACCTCTTACTGCATGACATATGTACAAAAGTTGACAGACCTGTGGCTGGAGCTACAAACACTGGCCCAATATCGGTATGTTGCTGTGATAACCTCATACATTTACTGTTGTACCAGGGCTTGTTGTGACATATGTCCTATGAGGGATATGAAGTCAGTAACTCTCATGGCTGTCACCATGTGCAGAATGCAATCCTCACACTATACTTCTGCAGTTCTCAGATAGGTGTTCTGTGAGTAACACAAGAAACAAAAGGCTCCACACACTGCCCAGTCTGCAGATGACCCTACAGATGGGAGTTTCCTCAAAAACATAACACTGTCATGACAGGTATTAAAACATGTAGACCAATCATATCCACACACACCCTGTTAAACCGACATTACTCCAAATGCAGAATAGCAACACTTACATTCTGTAGTCATGTCTGGCACATCCTCCTTCTGTCTGTTGGCCTGTTTCCACAGTGTATGTTGTTAGTGGTAAATTCCAAAACCATCTGTGATGCTGTTTGTTAAACACCAGATCTAGGCCCTGCTCACAGTGAATGAAAAGGCCCACACCAGCATGATGTTCCTAGATACTGGAGTGTGTTTCCATGAAATTGGCTATGGGAATGTTACCACAGCTGTTCCACATGCAATCAGCTAGAGGAGGGCTGCAATTCGTGCAGAGGCCATCAGCTGATCATGAGCATCACTTACAAAACACAAGATGCTGCCTAAGCAAAGCAGGTGTACTTCTCCACATCCACCAGAGAGGGAGTGAGAGAGACAGACAGAGACAAAGTAAGTCAGGGAGGGGGTGGGATAGTAAAACCTAAGCATATTTGTGTCACACATCTACCAGTACGGGGTTTCAACCCCCTGACTTACTATGTATTGCTATCACGTCTATGCAGTTATTGCATGCGCCACATAGCTTACATGTTGGGGAGCTGTCCAAAGGTATATGTGATGGTGAGTGACATCTGCAACAGTGATATAGTAGCGCTACGGTAGGTGTAATACACGTGCTTGTCCACATGAACAGGTATCAACGTCAACACAGCCGCACTCTGTCAGGGACACACACATTTACACACTTGGCAGGGTCAGGGATAGACTTCCTAACTAGTTAGTTTGCCACAATACAGTAATGCGCAGGTATCATATGCACCACAGGGGTTATCCGGAGGTTATATGGCAAAGGGTATGTGAAGGTGTCTTACATCAGACAGCATGCTTCAGTAGGCCAATGGGAGTTGTAGTGAGTGTGAATGTGGTCAAAATCATCATACACCACACACACAGACACAGGGTGCCAGTACCGACATGCATGGGTGCATTGCTTCATGGGTGTATAGTGATTTACTGTGCCAGAAGGCTATACAAGGCTAGGTGAAGGGTATACCTTGGCATCAGATAACATGACAATGGACTGCTGTGTGGCTCAGGGGTGTAGTGTCTGGATTGGCCCACACAGGTGGGTATTGTATTCACCATCCAGTCTCCTGGGTTATTATTGTGTGTGGACAGTGCTGTGCAATGCTTGTCATGTATGTGTTCTATAGTCCATGACATGGATGGTGTCTGGGATGTGCATACGTCCCACATGCATGTACAGTGATATGTGGAACTGTACCCGGGGTGTCTGGCCCATGTTGTGTACACAGATTGTTATCATCAGATGTACCAGTCCTGTCCTCATGTGGCGGGAACTGGTAATGGATACCAGGTTGACCCTACTCCTACACTGATAGCATGATACAAGTATTCCCTGGTGTCAGTGGCATCTGTCCATACAGGGCATGTGTTTAAGGTATGGTATGTCCTTTGTGGGTCACATTTGATGGCACCACAGTTGTTGCAAGCATCCAGTGGGGAACATAGTGAAGGGGCGCTGTCTGCAATTATGTGCCAATTTTACTGATGGACAGGGTGCCATGCCCTCTGTAGTTCACTGCAATCACACCATGGTTATTATCTGTGGGCAATATGCAGGGTACTACCAACATAGCAGTTGTTGCCTAGGCAAGTGTGTTTGTGTATGAGACATGAGTTGAGAGTGTTCTCTGGGTAATACCAGGGTCGCTTACTTTGTTCACCAGGCCTTGATGTCACATGTAGGGGTATGGATTGGCACCCCAGCCTCTTGGCTATTTGACATCTGTTATCCTTGTAAGGTGGACATTGTGACATATAATAGGGCCACCATATAAGAAATTAGCAAAACCCGCATTGCACCCTGCACAAACAAACACACACACAAACATCCACACTTGCCATGTTATGGAATAGAACCCGTACCACACTACTATATCACACTACAGTATTACACTGTTATAGGACACGCCACAGAGATTACTGAAAGACACCTTCCCCAAAGATGTATTTCACTGGGAATGACATCAGCAGGTTTGCCAAAGTAGGGCATTTGAATTGTATTTAGTGTGACTAGCCTAAAAAGCATTGCTCCCTACACAGACACAAGCACACACACACACACACACACACACACACACACACACACACACACACACACACACACACACAGTTGTCATGTCTGGGAGTAGCACTCCTACCTAACTAGTTTATCACACTACTGTATTACGCAGTTATAGGATGTGCCACAGAGATTACTGGGCTACTTATTTCCCAAAGGTAAATTTCAAAGTGAATGACATCAGCAGGCTTGCCAAAGTAGGGCATTTGAATTGTAGTGAGTGTGACTAGCCTAAAAAGCATTGCTCCCTACACAGACAGAGACACACAAACAGTTGCCATGTCTGGGATTAAAACTCCTACCTAACAAGTTAATCACACTACAGCATTACAATGTTATAGGACATGCCACAGAGATTACTGGATTATTCTGTTCCCAAAGGTGTATTTCAAAGTGAATGACATCAGCAGCCTTGCCAAAGAAGGGCATTTGAATTGTAGTGAGTGTGACTAGCCTAAAAAGCATTGCTCCATGCACAGACCGAGACACACAAATACACACACACACACACACACACACACACACACACACACACACACACACACACACACACACACACACACACACAGTTTCCATGTTTGGGATTAGATTACCTACCTAACTAGTTTATCACACTACAGCATTATGCAGTTATAGGACACACCACAGAAATTACTGGACTGTTCTTTTCTCAAAGGTGTATTTCAAAGTGAATGACATCAGCAGGCTTGCCAAAGTAGGCCATTTGAATTGTAGTGAGCGTGACTAGCCTAAAAAGCATTGCTCTCTACAGAGAGAGAGAGAGAGAGACACACACACACACACACACACACACACACACACACACACACACACACACACACACACACACACACACATGCTTGCCATGTCTGAAATTAGAACTCCTACCTAAATGGTATATCACACTACAGCATTACGCAGTTACAGGACGCGCCACAGAGATTACTGAACTACTCTTTTCCCAAAGGTGTATTTCAAAGTGAATGACATCAGCAGGCTTGCCAAAGTAGGGCATTTGAATTGTAGTGATTGTGACTAGCCTAAAAAGCACTGCTCCCTACACAGACAGAGACACACACACACACACACAAATTGCCATGTTTGAGATTAGAACTCCTACCTAACTAGTTTATCACACTACAACATTACGCAGTTATAAGATGTGCCACAGAGACTACTGAGTTATCTCTTCCCCAAAGGTATATTTCACAGTGACTGACATCAGCAGGCTTGCTATAGTAGGGCTATGGGGAGGGCAGTGTGTGTGCATGGGCCATAGCCCATTAATCTAGAGATAGACACACCACACTCAGGCACACACAGGTTTATATTCCATAGGTACATGTATACAACTGCTAGATGACTACTGCCTTGTACAGTCATGTTGCACAGCTAGCACTAGCACCACAGAGTATTTGATGCTGAGGGATTCCAGTGGCTAATTTCTATGGTGAGTGACATTTACACATCATGTGGTTGTAACCATTTGGCTGTGTGCTGGGTGTGACAGGCCTCATGATGGAAGGCTCTTTGTCACTGTCACTCTTTTCCACACATCTATGTATGTGTACTTTTGGCATATTATAGTGTTTTGTCCTTGGATATATATGTGTGTATTCCTATCCAATGTGTGTGCAAAGCATGACTGGTGCATACTGAGGAGTGTATGCACTAACATCTGCAACTCTGATATGCATGGTCCACTATCGTTGGCAGACATGGGCTTCATTTGTTTATGTGTGTGAGCATGCCCAGTATGACCTTTCAGTATGCTGTTGTCTGACATTGCCTTCATTTCTCTAAGTGTGTGAGTATGCCCTTCTGTATTTAATGTGTGGATCCATTCCAGGTAGACTGTACTCCAGTGCAGACTTTTGCGTTCTACACCTACAGCTAGCAAACTGTTTCTGCAGGGTATCTGTAGATCAGTTGGCAATATGGGGTCAACCTGTGCAAGGGATAGTGGGTACTGTAGGTGACTGTGTCTGTGCTGCTTCTGATACATGGTACTGGTGTTAGCAGAGATATCCAGACATGTGTACTGTTATACACTGTGATGTTTTATGTCCTCAAGTACTGCCAGGTAGACATTTTTGCTCGCAGTGATGTCCTGGGGAACACAGGGTGAATGCAGCTGTGTCCAGTATTGCGGTCAAATGCCTACATATTCCTGGAAAGCTATGCCATGCTGGAGGGGGAGCTGCAGACACTTGCTGCTGGGTCTGTGTAACCAGTTCAGCACCTTGGTACAGTGAAGGCAGAGGATCCCATACTTGTACATCCATCGACGTGACAGTATGGCTTTATCTTGCTGTGGTAATACCTCACAGCTGTACAGATTCACACAGGTTACCCAGAGGCAGAGATCATATTTCAGGACATTATCCCTATTGTGGTGTATGGGCAGGTTTGTAGCCACCCATTTTTGTGTTTACAGCCAGGGATAGTATGTGCACATGGCTGTGTTTCTGACTTTGCACATTCCATGCTGCCCATGCTCCCACCCCCCATTATTCTATCCTCTTCCATACATTATGCAAACATTCTCTGATACTTTCCCTATAGTTATCACCTCATCACAGCTGTGTTTTGGTGTTGGTCCACTGTTCATGTAGTGAGACATTGTGGACATGTTACTGTGGTTTGTCCACATGGCCTTGCATATGTGGTATGTGGACTGTGTTATGTTGTTATTTGGGTGTCCATGACATTGGCAGTATGGGTGAGATGCAGGCCTTTGGCAGAGGCCTGTAGGCCATTTGGTGGTGATGCAAGCCATCCATAGCAGGCCGTTGCATTCTGTCAGTCCTACAGTATCAGACTGCCATACAGTATATTCCTCTAGGGTGACAGGGTAGGTGTGCTAGATGAGATGTTCATGTCAATAATTTCTATCAGTATTGATCAGGTGGTGTGGATGTTGGCAGGGTGCTGCTTACAGCTAGGGAAACACCTGCATTGGACACCTGCACTGCATGCTGCATTCTTTTGATATTGCCATACACAGGTGGGGGTCATATTATATCAATTCCCAACAGCAGGGATAAGACTGGAGAGGTACATGTGGGTGGTGGTTGGGTGAGCTGGGTGCATGTGTACTATGGACAATACTTGCATTTGACTCCCAGATATGCATGTGGCATTCCAGTTATGCTGGCTTGTGCAGGGACATCAACTGTTTCTCAATACATCAGTCCTATCACCTTTGAGATCTCCAAGTGTTCGGCCAGATGACATCGGTATTCCCTACTACAAGCCCAGATAATGTGATGCATACCTGTCTGTACAATTCCAAGAGTGTGTCCATTTCATGGTTACACATTATACACTGTATGTCAGGGGTACTTTTCCCTGTGTATTGCTTGTATATCTAGCCCAACAGTCATGTCATGTCCATCTTTCAGATGGTAACACATATTACCACCATACATTTACAATGGCTTACTGCTAGAATGTGTTATACTGGGGAGCATCGTCTTTGGCACTGCAGTTGTGAGGACGTCACCCTGTCATTGGCAGTAGTGGGCAATGGCCACCAGGTCAAACCTCATCATGAATACATACTGACCACTCTCACACAATATGAAACACACACCAACCTAACACACACATACCTGCATATTGTACAATTGCTACAATCTATCCTGCTACCTTGGCCACCTCAGATTACCTGTGTTCCACTGGTATTATACCTACACATACATGTTACTACATGTCTACATCAGATTGGAGGGGGGGCACACCTGACTATTACTACATTTCTACATAGGATTGTGGGGGGGCACACCAGACTGTTATTACATTTCTAAATAGTATTGGGGGGCACACCTGACTGATACTACATTTCTACTTAGGATTGGGGGCACACCTGACTGTTACAACGTGTCTACATTTGATTGGGGGGGCACACCAGACTGTTACTACATTTCTACATAGGATTGGGGGTGGGGAACACCTGACTGTTTCTACATTTCTACACAGGATTGGGGGGCACACCTGACTGTTTCTACATTTCTACACAGGAATGGGGGCACACCTGACTGTTTCTACATTTCTACATATGATTGGGGGGGCACACCTGACACTTGTACACATTTGCTATGACTGTACTGGTATGTCAAGTACTCCATTTCATTCTGTATTGTAACCTGTCATGCTGACTAGAGGCATATCAGTGTACTACAGGTCTTAGGTTTGATTGGCCTACATATCAGTTTCTGACTTCTTACCCTTCAGAACTAACATCCCACTCCCTGACCTGATGTAGTCTGTCTGTGTAGGCCTGGGAGGGGAGGTTACCCATAGCCATCATTCAGAGGCCTTAGTACTGCCTTTGTTTGTGTTTATCTACACCTGTTATGCTGGCTGAGACTGCTGTTGGGTATGTAAACCTCTCTGACTGGCATGCGTGTGTCATATGGGCACACATGTGGCCCAGCACATTTCCTGCAGTGGGTTTTGTCACCATGTGTAGTACTGGCTACTATGGTGACACCAGTATTTGTTACAGATCACATGCTGCTACTATAGATGTCTACTATCTGCTGGCATCCCATTCAGCCACCCAATTCCCTTGCATGCTCACATCCATACCATAGATACAAGTAACAACACATAATACTCCATTCAGCAATTGGTAAGAACAGTGACTTACCTTGTGGCTGTGTCAGTATTGAAGATGGTGCTGGAGGGCTGCCTATGTCTGATACACATAGTACACTCCCTATAGATGGTTGAGCACAGGCAGTGTCATGTTTGGCATCCCTTTTACTGTATGTGCAAGTCAGAGAGAGGTGTCATTCCCTGGGTCCCTCCTGTGTCAGTGTATGTGATATGCGTTGCCTCTTTGCCAAGGCCAGAGCATACTGGGCATGCCTCCTTCAACCTACTGGGGCAGGCTCAGGTTGTTCCTCCTCCAAGTCACTCTGTGCCTGTGCATGCCTTGGCAATGGTGGGAGGCTGTGTGGCCCTGCCCTGTCCTGTTCCTGCTGCAGCTGTTTCCACAGGAACATATTGTGTAGCATGGCACATATGATGACAATTTGAGTACACATAGCTGGAGAGTAGTGCAAGGCTCCACTGGATGTGTCCAGGCACTGGAACTGTGACTTGAGTGTCCCAAACACATGCTCTGTTATAATTCTGATCTGTGCGTGTGCCTCATTATGGAGTTCTTGTTTGGGTGTGTGTGCATTTCTGATGGGTGTCATCAGCCACGGCTCCAGTGTGTAACCAGCATCCCCCACTAGGTCACCATATGGGATGGCCCCACTGGCAAATCTCTGGTACAGCTGCATCATATGCCAGATGTGAGAATCATGATAGCTTCCAGAGCAGCCAGCACACACATTCATTTTTATGCCCTGGACATCGCACATGACCTGGAAGTTGATGGAGGGGAAGCCCTTGTAGTTAATGTAGACCATACCCTGCTCACCGGGTGGTGCTTTGATGCATATGTGCATGCAGTCTATAGCACCTACTACCTCAGAGTATTCTGCTATTTGGTGGAAGAGATGCATATTGCTGGCCAATGCCTCACGGGTGTTGGGGAAGTATACATACTCACTGGCATGTGCTGACATGGCATCCAGGAACTGGTGGAGTACCCTGGATGCTGATGCCTGTGAGATCCCCATGATATCCCCATTTGGCCTTTGGAAGATACCTGTGGCTAGTATTCTTAGGCCTACACATACCTTGGTATCCACTGGGATGGGTTCCCCTCTGTTAGTTCTGTGTGTCAGGCGTAGCCGGCACAGCTCAACAATTTGCTGTAGGAGGTCCCTGTCCACCCTATAGCGCTTCACTATCTCCAGCTCATGTAGCCCCTGGTAGGTTACCCTGGGTCTGTATGCTTTTCTCTGTCTCCTCACTGTGGGTTGTTCAACAGCATTCTCATCTGCACCACCCTCAGCCTCTTCCACATGTTGATGTATGATAGCTACTGCAGCCCCTATCATTTTGTTGTTTTTGTTTGTTAAAATTTCTCCACTTGTATACACCGGTGGTGTAGAGTATGTGGGGAAAAAACAGAGTGAAAGGTGTTTGCATAGTTTATAGTAGTGTTCTGGGCTGGGCTGGTCTGCTGCCTGTGTAATTGGCTGATTCTAATGCATTTCACCTGCCAGCTATGCTAGTTCTCCCTAATTACCTTCCTACTGCTGTTTTCCCTTCCCATTGCCTTCCTGTTTAAGCCCGGGAGCACATCGCACAAACACAGTGCTTAAATGTGCACAGAGCTGCTATTTCCTGGTTTATTATTTTTTCCTTTAAAACCCGGTGCGCAGCGTACACACCCGCTTATGCAATGTAAAGAGTGCTAGGCAGCCTCAGACACACCCACTTGCTTAGCTCTGCTAAGCTAAGGGCAAACCCGAGCCACAGGGCTCCAGTCTGGTTACAGTATGCCTGGCACACACACCTATGATGTCAGCTAAATCCTAGACTTGCACCAAGCTATTCCTGCACTTACACTGTTGGGTGCTGACTAGCATTGAGGAGAAATCTGGGATTCAGTATCATTCCCCTCATTTGCGTAGGATTACCTGCTGATGCATAGTTACAGGTCCCACACTGAGCCTCCCCCCTTAGCAACTAGTATTCACTGGTCATGTTGTCTTCTGCCTGCCATTGAGTATAATGGCAAAATAGTGATTTTGGTTAGAATACTTATTTCAGGTTATTTTTTTTTTATTTTTCACCCTATCCATTTGCGCGCCATTGCCCTACGCTTGAACAGCTGAAATTGTCTAAAAAATATTTTTTTTTAACTATTTTCTATGCCAATGGCCATATATTTGGCCATTGGCATGCTTTAGACATTATATACACCCTTTATTTGGAGCTGTCATGGCTCCGTTTTGTAGTTTACAGAAATGTACTCTGTTACTAACCGAGTACATTTCTGCAGATTACACTAGTCCTGCACGGCCGGCTGCCAGCTTCCTGGATCACAAATTCACCTCATTTGCATGGTTTTCACCTGTAAATGGAATGATTTGCATACAGGAGCTGAATCCATGCAGGATTAGTGCAGGAGCGCTCGTGCACGTCCCTGCAGATTATTCCTGGATCGCACAGCGGACATATTGCCTCCTGGAGCCCCTGCACTGTTCCTGCACACCGTGCAGGCTTTATGTAACACAGTATGAGAAACAGTGGTTGACACAACAGCACTATTCTGAAATCAGATGTTACTGCATGTTACACATCAGGCCATACTATACCAGATTAAACACTACCAGTCCAGGATTTACATCTTTATTGGCAGGCACAGATTTCTTATCTAACAGACCTGTGGAGGGAATGTTCGTTAACACTACCTGACTGTTTCTACACATATTCCCAGATTTCAGTTAATATTATGCACATACCTCTCATTCTCTTAATGCACACACTCTGGACAAAGCTTGACAACATGGGCGTACAAATAGGGAAATGTTTTGAATATTGCTGTCATAAACTTGGAGAGTTGCATGACTGACATGATTTGTTTTCATATACATTTTCTGAAGGCTTTGAGGTCTACAAATCAAATGTATGTCATTATTTCGTGACTACAATTTTGCGATCATCCCACTTATTTGCCAGGGGGACAGGGGAACAGGCAGAAAATATGAGCCAATTATCTGGACATTCTGAAAAATCTGTACAGTTGAGAGGTATGATTATGCATACAGCTTACTACCACTCTCCGGATTCAAACCATGTCTGTGTCTGCTAAAATGCAACAATTTAATTTACAGTAGAGTGTGCTATTTGGATATTCCTGTCTATCACTTCAGTTTTTCCTGTCTAAGTCTCTCTTGGTTGTACAATCTGTTATAGTACTTACAACAGTCCTATACAGACATTCCTAGACATTTTTATGTAGCACAGTGTGGGTAACAGTGGTTAATATAACATTACTATTCAGAGAATGCAACAATAAATGCCAGACAATACCAGAGTAAACACAACCAGTCCAGGATTTAGAGCTTTATTTCCAGGCAGTTACAGTTTTATTTAAATATGACCTGTATGGGACTATTACTATCATATTGTCTGGTTTATTCAGTACAACCCATACAACAGCTTTTATACTGCCAGATGACTTTCTACTACTTTATATTTATTTGGTATGACTACTACAAGCAGGATTGTTACTCACTAGCCTCACAATGCAACCTTTGCAGCTTACATGCATGGGCGTCCTGATTCACAGCCCACTCAGCTGCAGCTGTAAAGGAAATAGAGACATATTTGGGCACCTATCCATCACATACACACACTGGACTTTAGTAAACAGTAATGGTATGACTACTAACACACTGCTGGGACATCACCCCTCTGCCTTGCTTCTTGGACCCACTCATCCAAGACCTCCCTCTTTCTCCACTTCAAGTTGGCATAGTGGTGCCTGACCTGCTCATCAGTTCGAGGGATACCAGTGGCACTGGTGACATCATGCGTGAGACGGTCCCAGGCTTCCGCTTTATATTGGGAGCCCTGGTACTGGCCCTGCAGCAGTCTCTCATCATGGTTTTTTACCAGGAGTCCTGCCATGACCTTGAACTCCTGTGTGCCCCAGCACTGTGCCCGGAAGCACAATCCCTCTATGACTACAGTGGGAAGCTGCAATCAGTTATGGGCTGTATTCCCACCTGTGGGGTTTAAATATGGTTGATTGCACGCACTTTGCCATGATTGGATGGTTTTGAGTATGCTGAGCTAAGCTAAGCTACAGGGAAACCTGCTTAGCTAAGGTTGGCATTGCTTAAAGGGACAGGTTCAGCACTGCTTACCAATGGGCAAATCCACTTAGCTCGGCTACTCGTTGCTTAGCTGTCCTATTTACACAATGCTTACACCTGGTAAGCAGAGCTGTACAATGCTTAGCATTACTTATTTTTCATTTTATAGACTATGTGCTGTATGGCATTGATTCATCATTCATTACATATAAATTTGTTTACTGTCCCTGAATCCCCCAATGTGCTTTCATTACATTTATTCATGTGTGACTATACTGTATGGGGCACTTGTGTTTATATGGGGATTTCACAACTTTATTAAACTGACACTTCACATCTGGACATAATGCAGTACTCTGGTTAACAAATATATGTTATTTATTAGGTAATACTAAAAAAATTGTTTATGTACTGCTTTCACATGTAAAACACAAATTAGTTATAGAGGTGATTGAACCGGGAATGGCTGCTTGCAAATTGTAAGCTCTAACTACTACACTATTGCAATACTGCTTGTGTTGGATGTCTCTTGCTATTTAACTTGTTGTGCTGTTTAAGCTGGACTAAGTGTAGCTAAGCAACGAGTACACCTGTGCAGCTACGCTTAAACTTTATCGCATTTATTAAAAAAAAAGTTTTGCTGTGTTATTTTATCTATACCCTTCAGAATATCCTTGCTAATGCTAAACCTGTTATTTTATCAGCTTTCTGCTTTGTGGGACAATTGCCCCCTTTGCCTTTGTCCACATTACTTACTCTGATAGGTTGGGAGGTGTGCACTATGTGCTTATGCTGCCTGTGTTATCCTAAATAACTTTTGGCTTGGCAGGGACGATTGTCCCTTATGCCTTTGACCACTGATTTTTGTATTCCTGATGGGTTGGGGGTGTTACGAGCATTCTCGCTAATTTCTAATTACCAAAAGGCAATTCTGGAGTGCAGAGGCATGTGTATTGTGAGAGCTCTGTTCTCAGACACACCCCCTGCATTCATACACAGCTCCATGTCTGTTTAACAGCAAAGACAGCGTACCTCCATGAATATGCAAGGCGGCCTGCCTTGCTGTACAGGAATGGTCCCTGCCATGCAGGAATAACTTATTCCTGCATTACTGCTTGCTGAATCCTGGGGACAGTTTCTCCATAGGAAAAAAAAACAGTTTTAGAATGTTTAAGCTAAGGGTTGGATTCACTAAAGCCTACACGGTGTGCTAAAACCATGTGCAGTAAGCATCTCTAAATGCTGTACAGAGCCACACAAATATAATAAACATTGTGGCATGATGATTACTCCATAAGCATCTGAACTGTATGCTAATCAACCAATGCAAGATGGAGGAGCTCTTCAACAAGCTATAAAGCAATCATATAGACTCAATGCAGATTTTGCCTGTAAATTCTAAAACCTATTGGAATACAGACTTGGAAACTAATCTACTTGGAAATGGTGTTAGGGGCTGCTGTTGTTCTTATATATGTGTATGTGCAACAGGCACAAGTCTAAATTGCTGATAACAGACCTCTGCCAAGAAGGAGAAGGATGTTTAAACCCCGTTTAACTTTTCATGGTCTGCATGAGGTGGAAAATATAGAGTGCTACAGGGTGGATAGAGACATACTACAGAAACTCTGCAAACTCTGTCATCCTCAACTAAGATCAAAGTAAAACTGAGAGGAACCAATACCTGTGGAGACTAAGATATGTGTAGCACTTAGAATATTAGCTACAGGAACCTTCCAGGGACCAACAGAGGATATGCTGGCAGTGTCACAGGCATCAGCATCCAGGATCCTACATCACTTTCTGAATGCTAGGTTATAACATACCAGTGACTACATACATTTTCCCCATACAACTGAGGACAGAGCTACAACTATGCAGGATTTCTACCTTGAAGTCCTGGGTGCCATAGACTGCATTCAAATTGAAATCAAAGCACCACCTGGGGAACAGGGAAGAGTATACATAAACAGAAATGGCTTTCACTCCATCAGCCGCCAGGTCATGCGTAACACTAAGGGAATCATCCTGAATGTGTTTGCAGGCAACCTAGGCAGTTATTACAATTACCATATCTGGTACAACTCTCAACTCTATCAGAGGTTTTCTAGAAGGGATATCCCACAGGGTTATTTACTGGAGGATGCAGGTTATGCACTTGAGTCATGGCTTATGACTCCCATCAGAAATGCAGACACACACTGAAGAACACTATAATGAAGCACACAGTCTAAACAAGAAACATATGGTGTGTGTTTGGGCTGCTGAAGTAACGTTTCTGGTTCCTGGGGGAGCCCTGCAGTACACTTCCCATAATTGTGCTGAAATTTCCACTGTCTGTGCTATCCTTCACAATATTATTCTGAAAAAAAAACAGCTTCGACAGGAACACCAAGGGGAAGGGGCACACATCCCACCACCACTGGCAAGGTCGTCACACCTACACACAGGTAAGGAAACAGAGGGGAACCACCATTTGGATGGGTGTCAGTAGCTGTAGGCATGCAAAATAGGCCATTACCCAGGTGAAGAGGCAATAGATAACACACACTTACCATCTAAGGGGGTTAAAGACCTTCATCCTATGCACATACACATAGTAACATTGATACCAAGCAACACTCACAACCTTGACTTACCCATGTAATGGCTGTAAACTTCTAGCATCACACAGAGTCAGCCCCAAATTAAAACTCTTCTAACTACTGGACCATCAAGGTAAGTGTTGAACCTGGAATAGGAAAATAAATGGCTAAGAACACAAATTAATGGCATATCCTTGCATACTGTCACTTGCTAATGGAACTAAATAGAAAGTGGGTGATTTTTACAGCAATGACTTCAATATGTGACAGCAATAACTTATATCAATAGATGTGTTCTCTATCAACTAATAGGCATCATGCATGAAAGATTCACACCTTACAAAAACCCGTAAGAAAGCAATACAATTTCCAAAAGAGCATCACAAACACATATATACTAAACACTCAGTCAACTACGCACCCTGGGCATCAGCCAAAAGACTTATGCATCCCTGAATCCAAAAGATAGGAATTCAAGGATATGGCACAGTTATCATTTGCACAGGGTGTTTGGGGGTCAAGATACCAAGGCTGACATAAAAGTTAGTGAGTGCATGTGGTGGGTAAGAAAGATGAAAGACAGGCAGGCAGGCAGGAATTTTGATAAAGTACCAAATGGCCACTGAGACCAAATGAGCTGTAAGGTTCATCTCCCAGACCCGTGCTTAAACTTATCAAGGGTATCAGAACTTGTCAGAGATTTGGGATATTTGGCTAGCCTTAAAAAGGCCCTTGTGACCGTAAGCCTAGTAAATACCTAAAACACCTGTGAACCTATAAGGCTCATGACTGACCCATGTAACTGTTATGTGTGTGTGGTAGTATGGGCACTCAAGGTAAAACGTTTGTGTAAGTGTCTACAAGAACAGAGCTAAGTTCAGTGCTTGCTCTATGCCCTGGCATGGCAGACAGGTATGAGCCATGCATGGTAGAAATAACAGTTCATTATCATCATCCCTGACTTCAAGGACTGGCTCTGCCAGGAGTTTCACTGGCATGTTCATGTCCATGGTCGGTTTACCTTTAATACCCCAACCACATATGGGTGAATGTTGGAATGTTGAACTACCATTTGCAAGATAGCAGATATGTGACACCAATATGTGTGAATCTGTTAAGGTCAACCGTAGAATGCAATTCGCTTATTAAACGATCACACATACGACCTTAAGCAATGTTGCATATGTCATAACATATCTCCGGTGTCCTGTAAAACCTTTCCTGGTCCCAGCATAGTTTGATCTGCATGTTGTTAGTGCCGTTCAGTAGTTTAGGATAAATATTTGAATCGGATGATCAGAGGACTATGAAGGTAACAATATGTACAGTTTATTAGAAACAGCAAGTAAAATGAGTTGGCATATAGCAGCAATAGTGTTTCAAATATGTGTAAGCTTTCAAAACTATCCTGAGCAATATATGTTCAAAATACATGTAGTGGCATTTATATGTTATTTCAGCTGGCCATACCATGTCAGGCTAACAGTTGTCATAAACTTGTACTGTTGCTATGGCATACGAAGTGGTATAAAGTGTATTAGATGTTATGTTTGTACGGCGCAGAACTTTACAGTAGTGAATGTGTATTACATGTGTTACAGGCTGGGGAAGGAACTTCGCAGGACTATGCACCAGGCAAAGTTAATTCAATATACAGCACAAGTAGGACTCAGAAGGGTCGAGAATTGTTGCTAGTTGATGGGTATCAGTATTACCAAGAAAAGGCTGTTCAGGTCAAGCAGTACTGGTGTTGTACAAGGAAAAATAAAGAAAGGTGTAAGGGTAGATGCGTAACTGAAACAGATGTACATGGCTATAGGCTGATGCAAAACACGCCACATTATCATGCCCCCGATGTATTGCAAGGGGAAGTGATGAGAGTAAAAGAACAATTGAAACATCGTGCTGAGCAATCTGTGGAGGACCCCTGCAAAATAGTTGCTGAAGTCCTAGCTGGTACGTCATCTGATGTTGTCAATGAGTTACCAAATACCAGTACCCTTAAACAAACCATCAGGAGGCAGAGGTACAGGAAGAAACTGGATATGTGCAATGGCTTTCATAATCTCAGGGAACTGAGTGCTGACATGCTACCTTTGAAGACTGGTTCCTTCATTATCAAACATAGTGCAGATAATGAAGGTGATACAAATGTTGTCAGAACCACCAGGGATAATTTGAATATGCTTTGTGAGTCAGAATACCTAATGGCGGATGGGACCTTCCCTATCAGCACTACTGAATGTAGACAAGTGTATACATTACACTGCACACTGACAGGTGGAGTGAACAGAAAGGTGGTACCTGTTGTGTATGGGATATTGCCCAGCAAAAGTGAAAGATGTTATGACATGTTTTGGAGAATAGTTTTGCAATTGTGCAGTGAAAATGAATTTAGATTACTTCGCAATATGGTGTTAACTGATTTTGAAAGGGCTGCAGTGAATTCCATTCAGAAACATCTGCCTAACACATTAACCAAGGGTTGTTGGTTTCATTTGTGCCAAATTGTGTGGAGTAATATACGTTTACATTAGGCGGGACACTTTGGAAGCAGTATATCCTTTGCAATGCTGTGCAAGGAGATACCTGCATTAGCGTTTGTTGACCCTGGGGACATATGTAATACTTTCCATGAAATCGAAGCTGACATGCCAGAGGAGGGTAGGTCATTGTGTAACTTCTTTAAGGAAACCTATATATATGGCAGGCCACGGCGCTATGGTATGAGGGGAAATACAAGTGAACAAGTGCCTCCTTTGTTTAATTGCACCTTTTGGAATCAGTACGACACCTGTGGTATGGGCTACCCTCATAGCCAGAATGCAGTTGAGGGCTGGCACAGGTGACTATGTAGTTTGTTGGGTAAGAAAACACTTTATATGCTTGACATACTACAAGCTGTGCAACTCGAGCAAAATCATGTTGATGATTTGAGACGTAGAATTTTGTTATGTCTGCCTTCCTTACCAAAATGTAGGAGATTGTTGGATAAAGAAGCATCTTTTACAAATCTACTGGCAAAACGTACTGAGTTCACTCCTAGGGAATTTGTTAAATTAGTTGCAAAATACTGCTCCTTCTAATGATTGTATTCATCCTTGCACTCGCTATTTGTGGATCACATCACTTTATGGGGATTACTGACACAGAATAGAATTGAGGAAGCTATACATTGATTATTGTGAATATGGGACTTTATTGTGGCATGTTCATTGAAGGAATCACTTTTTTGTTTGATTTTATGTGTATGGCTTGATGGCAAACACAGGGAGATGCGTGTGGTGGTTATATTTCGAAAAAGAGTGAAAGAAAGCAAAAAAAGAATTCCACTATGTGATTTTCGATATTTTTGCATTTTCACGGTTATTTTTCACTTTTTTGAGTTGCCGTTATGCATGTTCACACTTGTGCAATTTGTGTATTTAAAGGTAAACATCCATGGTCAAATGCACTGCTGCTACATAAACATGACTTATGCCTGCTGGAAAAGCTTCATCACAAGTACGCTAAGGACCACAACCTCATGGCCTACCACATCGAGGTGTGGACAACTCAATCACTGATGGAGGAGTGGAAGTAGTGCCAGTATGGAAGTGTGATCAGACACAGCCAATTTGGTCAACATCAGATGATGCTGCTGATGTACTTCATATGGATGCCATCCCTCTCCCAGCAGATGTTCCATCACAGACAGTGCCCATTCTATCATTTCATTCATCCAGTCCATTGAATCATCCACAAGGAAGAGGCAGTCATGCATGTCAGCCTGTGCCACATCTACAACCCTAAGTATGTCCTTGGAGGCAATATTGGAATGTGTCTGAGCTTCCATGACAGCCCTAAATATACATCAAGTGGCACGTAGAGACACACCAGGATCAGATGGAGGGTGGACAACTGGACTCCTCCAGCACTCCTAACAAGACTACTACGTGGCACCTCGCCCACACTTTGGCTACAGCATAGAAGCCACAGAAATCACACTACCTTGAACAAGTGTGTCACCCTCCACCTGTCCAATGTCTGATGGCTCAGTGAAATAGGCATATGTAGGCCTACTGGCTGTATCTGATGGAAATATAAGGGATGGATGAATGTCAACCTCAATGTCCGATTCAACCTCTGCACCCTCTGATTGTGCTTGTGTTTGACCACCATCATCATCAGAGTCTGCCAGTACTCCGACAACAGGTGGTAAGAGTCCTACACTTCCACCATCAGGATCACCTGGGATAATAAGCAACAAACACTGGAATGAAATTAATAAAATTTAATATAATGATAACATACTAACACTGGTGCCACTATTACAGATGGTACAGCAATACACACATTCATGACACACACCTCATACATACGGATAAATACATATTTTTGACAAATCGTTATTAATAATCAAATAAAAATCTTTGCCTTACCATTTGCAGATGAATCCACACGATAGGGAGGATGGCCCTGGAAGAACTGAAGCAAGGTAAAGATGCAATCATCACAACTGCAATAGCTTAAGCAGACTGTGAACATACAATTTTGGCCCATTTGTCCATTAACAATACTTTTAGCTGAAACTTGGCTGACACATCCACCCAAAGCCCATGTGTAATGAACAAAAAAGTGTTGATAACTTATAATATCAGTTTATCAATAGGTTCATCTAAAAATTAAATAAATTAAAAACACATGAACTATTATTTACAATTTATTTTACCATACAAGCAAATCTTACAAATTAACATGTAAGCTTACTGGGAAGCTCCTCCTGGGACATACTTGTCCTCTCAGAAACACCAGCACCGACATCAATCACATGTTAGTGAGCCATTCCCACTGAGCCCTCTGAACCTCTGACAATGGACAGGAACTCTTCATTTGATGTCAGTGGTGGCTCTGTAGACCCCCATCCATAGCCAGCTGTTCACAAGCAACTGCAGCTGCTCACCTCTGTGCTGATGAAATCATATCAGTGGCTCTATGACACACCTGATCATAAGTCCTGGTGCACCCCCTACAGCATTTATTTCATTGACTATCTGGTTACAAAACTGCATTCTGTCAGCCATACCCCATATCCTCTCGCAAGCAAAAAGGCACCATGGTGCCTGAATGCCTGCACTATGATGTCATTTTCTGAGTTACTGAAAGGGGGTTTATGTAGATTTATACACTTGGATGCCATAATCCTATGTGACATAAAACAGAGAATGATACAACACATAAATATCACATAATGAAATTTCTGCTTATACACACACACACACACACACACACACACACACACACACACACACACACACACACACACACACACACACACACACACATACATACATATTATATTTTCAGCATTGACCACTGATGGCACACAGGTCAGTTATTAAAATTTTAGGTTATGTGGTTATACCACATCACACTCACACACAAGCCAATGTTTGATGCAAAAGAAAGAATACCAATGGAGTAATGTGCATTCCTCGCAACTGTACAGATTTTTGCAGAATGTCCAGATTTTTGCCTCAAATATTTGGTTTGTTCATCATAAAATCTGTGGTTTTCTGGCAAATAACTAAGGATTGAAGCCACTAAATAATGATCATATAATAACATATATTTGAGCTTTAGACTTCATATCCTTCAGAAAATACATGTGAGCACAAATCCTGTTATTTTAACAATTTCCTAAGTTAATAAGAGCAATATTTAAAATCTGCCCCTATTTTTGGACCTTTGCCCCCCCCCCATTATTTTAGGCTTTGTCCAGATTTCTTGTGTTAAGAAGTTGAGAGGTATGGTAATGTGTTGTTTATCACAAAAAAACAGGATGCCTACACAATTTCAAGAGCAAACCGCTTGAAACAAAACTTTTGTTGTGACAACACATAAATGGTACTTGGCTCATCCATCCCCCCCAAAAAAAAACAACAAGCAAATGACAATTTGTACAAACCAAGGAATATCACATAATTAAATTGCTCTAAATGTTTTCAACTCACTTCTCACAAAATATGATTACACATTTAGAGCAGGAAAGCCAGTTTTATATAATTGCCAGTCACCTCTCACTGTGCCCAGAACTCCCCTGTAAGTGTCTCTGGGCCATCTTAGAAACCTAACACCCCTGTTTTATTGACAATATAGTACGTTACATTTCCCTGAAATGACAAAAGAAGAGTGTAAGATAACCAGTTGTATCAAAAACACTTGTGATGAAAGTTAATAAGCGCTGTCTATCTGAGAAAGTGAAATGCCTGCCAAAAATACCTATGCCAACAGTGAACTATATGAAGTGCATGGAGATAAAGTTCCATTTTCTAATGCATATATTTAAAAAAAATCGTCTTTGCAACATGTTAAAAAATCTAGTACTTACTTGAAAAGTACAATCATACCTTTGCAAGATCAGAAGCTTTCAGCAGACAAATCAAACAAATAGCAATCTTCTATGTTCTCTACATTCACAGGTCTCCTCACCTTCAAGTTACGTAGCTAAATGGTTACCTTTTTATAATATAGATTCAGGCCTCTAAGCACAATGAAGATGCAAATGAGGTGTGAACTCATTAGAATTGCTGAATCCCAAATGTTTGACTTTGTGCAGCAGATGTAAACATAGTGTAGGCAGTACTTCAATGTTAGTTGATAATGGATTGTAACTGTGAATGATTAGTGTGAGGAAGAAGGAAGACACAACAGCAAGTCAGACTACCTTATGAAAAGTGGGTGTGTCACCCAGGATGCACTTACAAAGTGTATACGTATCTCTAGCAAGCTTTCAAATGGAAGTGAACAGCACACATTTCCCATTTTAGTTCACTAATAGCCAAACTCTACTCCCTTTGCTGAAAACTGTATTTTACTGACATGCAATTTTATCATACATTTTAATGACAATGATACAAAATGTCCTATAGCCTGCATGTCTGAGAGTACAGCACAGATAAGAGAAGAATGAACACAATACAAAGCAAAGACAGAGCTGCATTGTTGAAAACAAAATTGATAAATGGGTGTGTGATCACTCATTGCACTAAATATGTAAGCTACTCATGTACAAACAACTAAGAGTGTACAAGTGTATGTGTCTTATTAATACTGTGGAGGAAATGGGACTTGCTTGTATGCACAATGATTTGCAGTATTGCTGCAAAGTTGTTTCTGTGGCAAAAAGAGATAAGACATACCTAGTGTATTTAATTAGTCTGACAGTTCAAATCCCGACTTATGTAAAAATCTATAAGCTATGTTAAAAAGTATTTTGTAATATTGCTTGATTTTTCCTTTTTTAATATTAATATTTGCATGATGTGCAGAAGAAAATAGTGTGGGAAGAAAAAGCCAGGGAATTGTTATGGCTAGGCTTGTATAGGCCCTAGGACCAATAGCCTAGTATCAACCTATGAACCTATGAACCTATAGTGCAAATATGATAAAATGGCAAAATAAATACAAATAATAGAAGTTGCTTATATGATAAAGACAATATAAATTAAAGCTGTGAGTCAAGTGTGTGTGGAGCACACCTGGTAAACTTGATGAATCACATAACACATAGCATATGTAGATCAAGATTAAAGTCCCACATTTATCTTTTGGTGATAAAAACTTCTAAACACTGATTTTCCTAATCTTGTTTGCACATTGCTCGCTTCCACACAAATATGGTGTGATGGTTCAGACAACAGGCAGACATTGTCAGTTTCATAAAAGATA
Source organism: Protopterus annectens (assembly GCF_019279795.1). NCBI lineage: Eukaryota > Metazoa > Chordata > Ceratodontiformes > Protopteridae > Protopterus > Protopterus annectens. The sequence continues at coordinate 963,787,485 of NC_056730.1, read as the reverse complement.
CATTGTCACATCTTTTGCCTTCCATTGCACAAACATGCTAAGTGACGCACAGCGATCAGCAAGCTTCCACAACATCTACAGATCTAGATCACCTATAGACAATAGTCAGACATTGTCAATTTTTAAAAGGATACATTGTTGCATCTTTTGCTGATCATTATGCAAATACACTAAATGGTGTTGCATGGCAGTCAGCAGGCTTTCACAACACCTACAAGTCCAGAACTCCCTCACACAACAACAGACATTGTCAATTTCAAAAAAGATACATTGTAACATTTACATTCTTCCACCACGCAAACACACTTAAGTGTTGTTGAGTGGTGGTCAGCACACATACACAGCAATGAATGTAAAAATATGCAGCTGCTGCCTAATTGTTCCAGTGGCAAGGCAGCAATACAGGGGCTACAATACAGGTGAGCCAGGGTTCTAATCCAAGGGGGTAAGACATGGTTCCCTGTTGCTTGTTTATGTACCACATCCCTGTGGTATTGTCAGTAATAACTTGAAGAGGTCCCGGGGACCAAAGATGATTCAGAGAGTTGAGTGCCTTGATAAGACCAAGCATCTCTTTTATGTTTATGTAATTGTGCCTGCCTTTATTATCCAGATTCCATACACTTTTATCCCCTTGACAGTGTTCCACACCAAAGTCTGAGGTGTCTGTGGTGGCTGACTGCTTTGGAGCAGGAAGAGAGAAGGAAAAACCTGGATTTAGCATTATTTGATGACTCCACCAAGTCATTTCTCTTCTCACAAATCCCAGAACTGGAATCTGAAAAGATAATGGGTGTTGGTGCTGGAACCAATGAGACTTCAGATACTATTGTGTCTTTCTCATGTCAAGCCTTGCCAAAGGTATCATGACAATCATAAATACCATGAGACTGAGAATCCTGAGGTATTCCCTTGCAATGATTAAAGTGTGATTGGAAAACCCCTGAAGTTGATTTAAATATTGACTTATTGTCTCCTGTGGAAGAAAAACTCCTTTTACTGTGGTGTTGGGCAGACACCCCAGGTACACAAGCATATGTTATGTAGTCAAAAAAAGACTTTTGAAAGTTATCTTCAAATCCCAGCTTGTGTAGATCTCGCACCAAACTGAGTGATTCCAGACACTTTAAAAAGACACAAAGATATGTAAGTCATCTAAATATAAAAACAAATGTGGATACCCTGTAACTAACAATGGGCTATGACAGGAGCTAGAAGCCTTTTGAACACTCTTGGAACAGTGCAAAGCCTAACGTGTAAGGCAGAGAACTGATAATTAGGGCACATCAATCCTAAAGAAATATAAGAAACATCTGAACTCTGGATGAATAGGACTGTGATAATAAGCATCTTTGAAATCTAAGGATATCAAAAAACTGAAATGAGGAAGAGGGGAATAACTGGTAAAGTGGAAGCATTTTAAACGTGGGCACTATCACATACTGGTTTAGGAAAGAAAGGTCCAGAAGTATTAACCAGGCATTTCTTTATTTGGCACCAAAACACATTCTTGAACAAAAACTTTTACCCAACTGGGAAGTAGGAACAATCTCTATTACCCCCAAGACATCATATGCTGTAAGACAATAGGAGACAGAAGAGTTTGGTTTGGTGGATGTGGAGTAATTCTCTGGAAAGGAGGAACTTCTCACTGCCATCTGTAACCTTGCTGAGTCAGCCACAGAACCCATTTGGCCAAAATAATCTGATGCTAAAGAGAGAGAAATGGAGATTCAGACTTTCTGGATGGAATAAAGTTCTGTCAGGGTTAAAGAGGGGGACAAAGTCCCTTAAATAATCATTTTGACTTGTTTTACTCTCCTATGTTCTGGGGGAAGGCCTGCTTTCATTTTGTGACAACCCTGCCATTGTTTTTTTAAAATGTCTGCTTACCAGCATTTTGTTGTGACTATGTTGTTTCTAGGCAAAAGTGGATGAGGGAGCAGGAAATCCCTCGGAAAATTAGGAAAAGAAAGACTGAAAACTCTGAGAGATTCCTTGTACCAGCTTATATCTCTCATCATATTTTTGATAACCTCTGTAGCAGGGAGTTCAAATCCAAAATCTAAATCTTTACCCAAGGGAGAATTTAAAATTTCATTTTTTACATCTTCTGGGAGATTCTTACAATGCAGTCAGACAAACTTACTCAACATGGTACCAGTGGCAACAGGTCTGGATGTATCTACAGAGTCTTAGATACACTTTAAACAATGAGTGGTGACCTAAGAAACTAAACCACAAAAGCACATTTTCCTCACAAGATGGAACTGCAGATAAACCAATCCTCATACTTTCACAATTAGTCACAATAAACTTTAGTATAAGAGCTGGATGATTCAAAAGAAAGAAAGAAAGAAAGAAAGAAAGAAAGAAAGAAAGAAAGAAAGAAAGAAAGAAAGAAAGAAGATAAAAACTTAAGTTGCAGAAGCATACAGTTTTCCCCAAACTTGTGAATTATTTTACCATCCTTGTCAGGAGAAGGAGAAGTATTAGAATTAATTGTTTGGCAGCAGCTGGATTAACTAAAGCTATAGCTGCTGGGTCAGGTATGAGGTGAATATAAAATACAAAAGACTGAGGAGCTTTGCACATTCTGTCTGCTTTCTTAGGTGCAGCAGGCTGGCTGTCAGGGAAATCATATGCTGAAACAAACACATCCTCCAATGCTGACAGCACTGGGGGATGACAGGAGAATCTAGAAATTCCAGTTGCAACAGCTTGTAGTATTTTCTGAGGGACTGAGAACCTTTAGTGTTCTTTCACTGAAAATACTGGCACATTCTGGAAACAGACTCACAGAAAGAAAATCCTTCAAAGGGAGATTTGGATATCATGCTCTCCTCTGAGTCCAAATCAAAAACCAGAGAAGAATAACCTGCATCTATCCCATTACATTCCTCTACAGATGTAATTTCTTGAATCTCTTCAAGAAAGGAGGAATCCCTTTTTCCTTTTACCTGAAACCACCATAAAAAAATGGTCAACATCCTGTATATGACCCTGAATCAGATGTCCAGTAAAACTGAAGCAGAAGAAGATACATGTTTAGTATTCTGTTTCTTTTTTTGACAGGAAAATTGGAACAAATAAGTTTATTAATGGCAGCAGCAGCTTCCCCAGGAATGGGCACAATATTCTGGTTAAACAGGGGCACCTTCCCTGCCCATTCTCCCAAGACCAACAACAGTGGCTTTCCCTTGCCCATGGAGGGGACTCCAACAGCCACAGGGGATGTGGCTAACCCCCATTCCATAGTGGCTGTATGGACAACACCGAAGGGATCTGGAGAAAAACATGAGTGGTCTGAGGAGCTAGCCTTGGCCACAGCAGAGTCACCCATCTGCAGCTGTGGCAAACTGCTTGCCTGCTTTAGTAGAAAAAGCTATTTAGTTAACTTTTTCTTTATGTGGTTGGAAGAAAGTCCTACCATGGAACCAGTGGTTTGTTCCATGGTCAAGCTGAAAATAGTGCTTCTTTCCAGGGGAACCAAGTAATACAAGCTGGTAAAACTTAAAGAAAGCAATTAAAGGTAACTTCCTAGTTAAAACCCTGTAATAAGCACTCTAATACACTTTAGCAGTCCCCAAAAGTAATTTAAACACAGTTTATTCAAAGAAAAAAAAAGTTTTAGGATGTTTAAACTAAGGGCTGGATTTAATAAAACCTACACGTGCACTAAAACCATGAGCAGTAAGCAGCTCTACATGCTGTATAGAGCCATGCAAACACGGTACATATTCTGGCATGCTAATTACTGCAGAAGCAGCTGAATTGTATGCAAATCAACCAATCCAAGAAGAAGGAGCTATTCAAGAAACAATAAACCAATCATATAGACTCAGTGCAGGTTTTGCCTCCAAATTCCAAAACTATTGGAATTCAGTCACGGAAACTATTCTACATGGAAACAATGTTAGGGACTGCTGTTGTTTTTATATATGTGTATGTGCAACAGGCACAAGTCTAAGCTGCTTCTGCTACCAATAGACCTCTGACAAGAAGGAGAAGGATGCTTAAACTCTGTTTAGCTTTTCATGGTCTGCATGAGGTGGAAATTGCATAGTCCTACAGGTTGAATAGAGACACACTAGAGAAACTCTGCAACCACTGTCGCCCTCAACTAAGAACAAGGTCAAACTGAGAGGAACCAATATCTGTGGAGACTAAGATATGTGTAGCACTTAGAATATTAGCTTCCAGGGACCAACAAGGGATATGCTAGGGGTGTCACAGGCATTGGCATCCAGGATCCTACATCAATTCCTGAATGCTATGCTACAACATACCAGTGACTACATACATTTTCCCCATACACCTGAGGACAGAGCTACAACTATGCAGGATTTCTACCCTGAAGTCCTGGGTGCCATAGCCTGCATGTACACTGATATCAAAGCACCACCTGGGAAACAGGGAAGGGTGTACATAAACAGAAAGGGCTGCCACTCTATTAATTGCCAGATCATGTGTAACACTAAGGGAATCATCCTGAATTTGTTTGCTGTCAACACAGGCAGTTACCACAATTACCATATCTGGTACAACTCTCAACTCTATCAGAGGTTTTCTATCGGGGATATCCCACAGAGTCATTTACTGCAGGATCCAGTTTATGCACTTGAGTCATGGCTGATGACTCATATCAGAAATGCACACACACACACACACACACACACACACACACACACACACACACACACACACACACACACACACACACACACACACACACACACACACACACACACACACACACACACACACACACACACACACACACACACACCGCAGAACACTATAATGAGGCACATGCTGAAAACAAGAAATATCATATGATGTGTGTTTGGGCTACTGAAGTGATGGTTCCAGTGCCTAGTACAATCCCCCTACTTATGTTGAAATTTTCGCGGTCTGTGCCATCATTCACAATATTATTCTGAAAAAAACAGCTTCAGCAGGAACACCAAGGGAAAGGGGTACACATCCCACCACCACTGCCAAGGTTACATGCAGGTAAGGAGTCAGAGGGGGAGCCACCAGCCGAGTGGGTTTGGTAGATGTAAACAATAGGCCCTTACCCTGGCCAAGAGGCAATGCATAGCACACATGCTCATCACCTAAGGGGTAGAACCTTCATCCTTTGCACATATATACAGTAGCACTGATGACAGGCAACACTCACAACCTTTACTTACACATGTAATGGCTGTATACTGCCAGTCAACCCCAAATTAAAGCTCATCTAACTGCTGCACCATCAAGGGAAATGTTGAACCTGGACTAGGAAAATAAATGGCTAACAGCACAAATGAATGGCATACCCTTGCATACAGTTACTTGATAATGGAATTAAGTAGAAGGTGGGTGATTTTCACAGCAATGACAACACTGACTTATTTCAATAGATGTGTTCTCTATCAACCAATCAGACACATGCATCAAAGATTTACACCTTACAAAAACCTGTAAGAAAGCAATACAATTTCCAAAAGAGCATCACAAACACATATATACTAAACACTCAGTCAGCTACGCACCCTGGGCATCAGACAAAAGACTTATGTATCCCTAAATCCAAAAGATAGAATCAAGTATATGCCACAGTTATCATCATTTGCACAGGGTGTTGTTTGGGTGGGGGGAGGGGGCAGGAGGCCAAGGCTGACACAAAGGTGGTAGGTGCATGTGAGTAAGAAAGACAGGCAGTCAGGAATTGTGATAAAGTATCAAATGGCCATTGAGACCAAATGAGCTGTAAGGTTCATGACTAACCCATCTGCTTTGTGTGAAATGTGTGTGTAAGTGTCTACAAGAACACAGCCAAGCTCTGTGCTTGCTCTATGTATTGGCATGTTTGACAGGTATGTGCCGTGTATGGTAGAGATAAGAGTTCATCATTGTCACTCCCAACTGCAAGAACTGTCTCTGCCAGGAGTTGCATTGGCATGTCCATGCCCATGGTCAGATGCACTGCTGCTACCTGAATGTGACTTGTATGTGCTGGATGAGCTCTCATTACAAATACGCCCAGGACCACAACCTCATGGCCTACCACATTTGAGTGTGCACACCTCAATCACTGATGGAGCAGTAGAAGTAGTGCCAGTATAGAAGTGTGATCAGGCATGGCCAATTTGGCCAACATCAGATGATGCTGCTGACGTACTTCATATGGATGCCGTCCCCCTCGCAACAGATATTCCATCAAAGACATTGCCCATTCCATTGCTTCATTCATTCAGTCCATTAAATTGGCTACAAGGCAGAGGCAGTCATGCATGTCAGCCTGTGCCACATCTACAACCCACAGCATGTCCTTGGAGGCCCTATTGGAACATGCCGGAGCCTCCACGACAGTTCTAAACATACGTCAAGTGGCATATAAAGACACACCAGGATCAGGTGGAAGGCAGACAACAGGCCTCCTCCGAGCATGCCTAACAATACTCCTGTGTGCACCTCACCCACACTTTGGCTACGGCACTGAAGCTGCAGTAATCACACTACCCTGACCAACTGTGTCACCCTCCACCTGTCCAATATCCGAGGGTTCAGTGGAATAGGCATGTGTAGGCCTACTGGCTGTGTCTGATGGAAATACAAGATATGGCTGAATGTCAACCTTGGTTTCAGATTCAACCTCTGCACCCCATGACTGTGCCTGTGCTTGGCCACCATCATTATCAGAGTCTGCTGATACTCTGACATCAGGTGGTAAGAGTCCTGCACTTCCACTGTCAGGATCACGTGTGATAATAAGCAACAAACACAGGAATGAAACTAATACCTACACTATAATGTAATATTATGATAACATACTAACACTGGTGCCACTATCACAGATGGTACAATAATACACACACTCATGAGGCACACATCACACATAGCGATAAATGCATATTTTTGACAAATGGTCATCATTAATCAAATAAAAATGTTTGCCTTACCATCTGCAGGTAAATCCACACTTGGTAGGAAGGATGGTCCTGCAAGAATGAAGCAAAGTAAGAATGCAATCATCACAACTACAATAACACAAGCAGACAGTGAATACACAATTTTTGCCTATTTGTCCATTAATGATACTTTTAACTGAAACCTGGCTGACACGTTCTCCCAAAGCCCATGTGTAATAAACAAAAATGTGTTGATAGGTTATATTAATTTATCAATAGGTTCATCCAAATAAATAAATAACATATGACCTATTATTTACAATTTATTTTACTATACAAAGAAATCTTACAAATTGACATGTAAGCTTGCCTGGAAGCTCTTCCTGGGACATACTTGTCATCCCAGAAACATCAGCACCAGCATTAATCACATGTTGTTGTGCAGTTTCCACTGAGCTCTCTGCTTTTTGACAGTGGACAGGAACTCTTCATCTGGTGTCTTCATCTGGTGTCAGTGGTGGCTCTGTAGTAACCCCAACCCTCCCATAGCCAGCTGTTTTCCATCAACTGCAGCTGCTCTCCTCCATGCTGAGGAAATCATATTAGTGGCCCTATGACATACCTGATCATAAGACCTGGTGCAGACCCCTCTGGCATTTATGTCATTGATTATCTGGTCACAAATCTGTATTCTGTCAGCCATATCCCCACGTCCTCTAATGGCAACTACCTTTTACAGTGAGAAGGGGTTGCTATGGGTTCCCTTTCTGGTAATCTTTTTGCAAATATTGTTTTACTTGAATGGGAGTATAGGTTTGTTTTTAGTAGTGAATTGTTTAATTGCTGTAGGTGGTATCTACGTGATTTGGATGACATTTTTATATTATGGAAGGGTGATGTAGAACGCATTGGAGAATTTATTGAAAACTTAAATAATACTACTGTTTTTTTTTTTACTTATGCTCAGAACACCAAAAGTATAATATATTTGGGTGCAAAACTTGAAAAACACAGGATGTACAATGCATATGCTTCACGAATATTTCCACAACCTACATATTCTAATTCACTACTGCATTAGGCTAGCTCACACTCATTTTTTCAGAAAAAGTTTGTAATAAAAGGCCAGCTAGTGAAGGCAGAACTTGTAACAACTCTAGAATATCAGTTCAGTGATGACTGTGCCACATTAAAGCACATGTTTGAAATGCAGGGGTTACCCTATGGGATTGATGGGACTGATTGATGAAGTGTTATTTGAAGTACAGAATAAAGGCCAGGCTGTTTTTTTTAGTCCAATATTACAAATCTGATATAATTCTACATGTAATGGGCCAGCTGTCCCATATATGAACATCACCAATGAACCAACAACATCACAATTTAGTTTAGCCTTTATCATTATTTTTAATGTTGAAAGTAAGCGATTGAAATGGTTTGTACAAAAACTGGAAAATCTTAAAGGAGGATAGTGATATAGGTCAAAAGGTGAAGGATATACAAAAGATAGTTTATATACATAATACAAACATGAAAAATCTTTTGGAATCTCACCAGAAACAAAATTGTTTGCATCTTTACATGAATAGATGTGGAAGATGTAATTTTTATAAATATATACATGTTGGGACATCTTGCAATTGTCAGGGGTAAATTCAATTGTGATAGCATTGGATTCATTTATATAGCAATTTATCAACAGTGTCCATGTTTTTCATATAGGAAAGATGGAGAGAAAACTACGTCAACATACTTATGGGCATTTATACAATATAAAAAAGAAGCGTATAAATGCTCTACTTAAACAGATTAGGAATAATACAGGACATACTTTCAAATTTATGGTAATCGAGAAGGTTAATAAGTTAGAACGAGGGGGTCCTCGACCTTTATTCCTAGAAAAATGTGAATTATATTGGCAAATATTTTGGAATTCTTATGTATGGCCAGGACTCAATGAACACATCTTGATTATGCCCAATTTGAAGTTGAGAGCTTTGCAGAGGTAAATGTAGGGCTTTTTTTGTGTTTAACATTTTTTTATATTTGCTTAATTATTTGTATTTATAGTATTTTTTATTTTACAACATTTTTCCTAACGCAGTCTTTTTAGGTTGGGGATATTGGCTGATATTGTTTTATAGGGTTTTTATGTAGAGATAGTATTGCTTTAAACTCCTCTTTCTTGTTTTTTAATTGAATCATGTGACAAGGCATTTTAACTAATTGATTTTCAACGTTTATGCTTTATCTGACGAAATTTTACTGATGAAGAATGAAAGCACTTATCTTAACATATTAAAAATTTCACTGTCTTTGTTTTTTTTAGTGCCTGAGCAGCCTGTGATTCTTTTTTCATTTATTCCATGGTTTGTCTATTCTTTCTTTATCTAGGTTATGTGGTTGCACCATATCACACTCACACACAAATCAACGTTTGCTTCAAAACAAGGAATACCAATCAAGTAGTATGTTGTTTACTACGGAAAGAGCTGAATGACTACATAATTTCAAGAGCAAACCTCTTGAAACACAACTTTTGTTGGGGCAATACATAAATACATAAATTGTACTAGTCTCACCCACCCCCAAAATAACAGGAACATGACAATTTGTACAAACCAAAGCATACCACATAATTAAATTGTTATAAATGCTTTCAACTCAATTCTCACAACATATGAATACACACTTAGAACAGAAAAGTCAATTTTATATGATTGCCAGTCACCTCTCACTGTGCCCAGCACTCCCCTGGAGGTGTCTATGAGGCATCTTAGAAGCCTAACAACCCTGTTTCATTGATAGTATATTACATTGCATTTCCCTGAAATAACATAAGAAGAGTATAAGATGACGAGTTGTATCAAAAGCACTTGTGATGAAAGTTAATAAGTGTCTACCTGAGAAAGTAAAATGCCTTCCAAAAATGCCTATGCCAACAGTGAACTATATGAAGTGCATACAGATAAAGTTCTATTTTCTAATGCATATATTTAAAAATATATATCTTTGTAACTTGTTAACAAATCTAGCATGTACTTGAAAAGTACAATCACACTTTAGCAAGATCAGAAGCTTTCTGTACAGAAAAATCAAATGAATAGCAATCTTCTGAGTTTTCAACATACACAACCCTCCACACCTTCATCTTCCCTAGCTACATGGTTACCTTTTTTATAGTTTGTAGTAGTGTTTGGATCTAGAGCTAATGTGCCTGGGGTTGAGATGTTGATAGACTGAACAAGATGTTGGATAGGATCTGGTACTGTAAGTATGGTTGAAGGTGGGACGATTTACAGCTGGGGTGATAGTATGGCCTTTTGGGATCTGAAATCCCATGAGAAACTGTTTTTCATACAAGGTAAAGCGGTATGGTGTGAACAAGAGGGGTAGTAAAGAGGAATATATCATTATCTGTGATTCAGCTAGTGAGTTAAGGAACTGTTTTACCTGGTGATGCAACACCAGAAGATAGAGTGGTGAGGTAAAGGTACTGGAAGGGGGATGGGAGAATGCCAGATGAAAGCTAATAGGTGCTATTAAAATGTAGGTAGTAGAATGGGGGTGGGTGGAATTATCCCAGATGAAAGCAGATAGGATCTAAAAAGTGGGGGAGTGGCTATAAAACTATAAATGTAGAGGTACTGGGGGCAGGAGGCAACTGGCGGCAGGAAGGGGAGTGAAGACAGCCCGAGTGTAGCGAGGGCAAACGTAGCGGGGCTATTGCAGTTTACAAGGTTTCCTAAGGTGTCCTAAAGCTATAAGGTAAGTATTACAGCTCTTAATGTAAGAGTCAATTTACTTCAGTTACAGGGGAAGGAGGCAACCACTCAAGTAGAAACAAAGAGCCCTATGGCTGACCAATATGGTGACCTGCTTAGTTACAAAGCACTGTAAGTGAAAGCTTAACAAATGCTTTTTGTGTGTAACCTACTCTGTTTAAATATTGAGAGAAACTGATTGCAGTCCTGTAGACACCATTTTGTAGGGAAGTGTAGAGTTCAACTAGGAAAAGAGAAAAGCAGAGATTCTATGGTAAGCATGAAGGCAACAACAGGCAGTTATTATATAATAATGCATTCAGAAAGGTTTGGTGGGGGGGGGGGTAAAGTAGCATACCTCAGAATGAACTAAGATTTATAGCTAAGAAACCTAAGCAAGAGAGCAATGCAGTAAATAAACACTTGCCAGATTTTAAAGATATACCAGAAAAACTAAATCAATTATTCACAATTGTACAACTGGAAAATTGCCACTAAAAGTACTTCAGGTATAGCTAGCCCAAGTTATTCAAGTCATAAAAGCACTTCTTCAATGTGTGTGTGCAATTTAAACATTAAAAAACACATGCAGCAAGGAGGAGCTCTGATTATACACTTTCTCTAGGTACAAGTTCAGTTTAAACACAAATATTACCACAAAAATTCAGTAAAGTCACTAGCTACTTATAGAGCCTCTGAAAAAAAATAGAGCAGTCTGTGCAGAATCAGAATTTAGCAGCAGGTCATTCAGTTACACAAAAAACAGTAAAAGATCCATACAATGTAGAAACTTACATTAAGTTACACCAGGTCAGCCAAGGGGGGAAGAGAGAGGGAAATCCTAAACACCTAGATTTGAAAATTATGCCTGTACTGAATTGTAGCAGTTTAACCTGTTTGAGGAAAGAGGGGGTGGGGGAAAAGACAAATTCCTGGGGGAAAAAACAAATTCCTGAAGTTCATCACCAGGTATGGACTCAACCTAATACTTGGTGGTGATATTCACCCCAACCCTGGCCCACTCACTTCAGATACACATACCCCCTCTACTTGCAATCTAAGCTACAAACCTACAATTAATAGGCCAACTAACTCTCTCCTAGTCTGTCATCTCAATATTAGAAGCATTAATAACAAGGTACATGAATTGCATGCACTTCTGGATGTCCACTCCCCTGAGATTCTCTGTTTATCTGAAACCTGGTTAAAACCTAACACTAAAGACAATGAAGTGTTACCATCTGGGTACAACATACACAGGCTGGATCGTGCTTCGAGGAAGGGGGTGGGGTAGCTGTACTCTATAAATCTGAGTTGAATGTCACCATAGATGTAATACAACCTCCTCAGATTAATAACTCAAAGATTCTTGCCACCAAATTGCAACTTAATAAAAATAAATGCATTAATATCATCTGTATGTACATTCCCCCAGGTAAGAATATATCTACATTTGAAGATATCCTGCACTGACTATCATGTCACTACCCCAAAGAAACTCTACTACTTGGAGACTTTAACATAGACTGGGGCACCTGTTCCTCAGAATCCCCAACCACCCATATTAACCTGCATACATTTACACAAATCATATCCACCCCTACCAGGATAGGTAAACCCAAACAAAAAGAAAGTATACTTGACTGGGTACTCATAAACAGTCACCACCAACTGTACACCTCTGGAACCCTCCTTAATGGCCTAAGCGATCACCTTCTCACATATGTAATTAAGCACAAAACCATTAATTCCCAACAACCCTTACTCAGAAAGGTTAGAAACAATAAAAACTTTGACCCTGCCAAATTCCAACAACAACTAAACTCATGTAATTGGTCTATTCTAAAACACCTCCCCTTAGAGGAAGCAGTAGCATACTTTAACAACAAATTCCTTGAGATCCTTGATTTGCATGCACCTGTTCATTCAAAGAGAACCAAGGCAAAAACTGCACCATGGCTTTCTATAGAGTCTAAACTCAAAATTACCCTTAGAAACAAAGCATGGGCTTTATGGCATTCTTCTAAAGACCCTCAAGATCGCATTAAATGCAGGCAATCCAGGAATGAAACCAAAAGATCAATTTTACAAGACAAAAAAACAATACTACTGTAATTTACAGACAGTAAATCAAAATAACCCTCAGAAGTTTTGGGCAGGTTTAAATAATCTACTACATCCTGGACAAACTTCAACCCCAATCCCTGCTGCTACTATTGATAAAACCCCTGAAGATGTTTCTGATAGTTTTAACCAATTCTTTACTGAGACAATTCAAGCCCTAGCTAGCCAATAACCTCCTAGCTCCCCTGGTCCTGAAAGTAGCACCCCTAGAAACCTACTTGCATTCAGCTTACAACCAGTCGCCACTTCACTTATCCGTACCTTGATCAAAAAATTAAAACCCACTACACTTTCTGCTGATCAACTCCCTGCCGAGTACCTACAAAAATAAGCTGATGCTATTGCTTACCCCGTCTCAATACTAATCAATCGAACCATAGTAGAAGCTAAAATTCCCACCATCTGGAAAATATCCTATGTAATCCCACTTCACAAAGGAGGCAGCTCTACTGAATTCTCCAATTATAGGCCAATAGCTATACTCTCTCCACTTGCAAAGATTATGGAAAAATGTATTCATAGACAACTCATGCACCACCTAATCCAAAATCGCCTTATGGCAAACACTCAGCATGGCTTCCGTCCTCATCACAGCACTACTTCAGCCCTCCTAGCCTTTACTAACACCATAAACCATAATCGCAACAATAATTATATATCCTCAGCCCTCTTTGGATCTTTCCAAGGCATTCGATATGGTTGATCACCAACTTTTAATCCACACCCTGCAAACATTCTGTCTAGATACTGGAGCCCTCCAGTGGTTTCAATTGTACCTGAATGGTCGACAGCAGGCTGTCTTCTGGCAGAACAAACTCTCTAACCTTCTACCTAACACCCTTGGAGCACCACAAGGGCCCTTGCTGTTCTCCATCTTCATTAACGACCTTTATACTGTCATCCCAAAAGTCAGCTGTATCCAATATGCTGATGACTCTACTCTGATTTGATCAGCCACATCTCCAGTAGAGTTATGGTCAGCTACCCAGACCACCTTTATTACAATAGAAAACTGGCTTTCTGAACATCGTCTGATCCCAAATCCCAAAAAAACAAAAATGCTGTTATTTTCACCAACACATAGGTCTACCACTTTCACCTTTACTATAAAATCAAATGATGGCACAATAATCTCCCCTGACCCATCTACAAAACTATTAGGTGTCATCATAGACAATAATCTAAAATTTGACCTACATGTTAACCAAACTATCAAAACCATCAATAAAAAACTAGGGTCACTTTACAGAATAAAAGCCTTCCTAACCCCTCCAGCTAAAATTGCCATAGCTCGCTCTCACCTTCTTTCAACCCTTCTGTATGCATCCCCTCTACTCTCAAATTTAAACAAGACTGTCCTTAACAAACTCTCAATTTGCTACAACCACATTGCCAGGTTTGCCACTGGGCTGCCTTTTAGGACACATCATTGCATCAATCTAAATCAGCTTGGGTGGCTTGAACTACCCAGCCTAATCCAGTATAACCAACTGATTATGGCCTCTAAAATCCTCTATAATCCGGACAATACTCCTGCACTTAAATATATTATTACCCCCTATAACAATCCTAGACCGCTTCGATCCTCTAACAAACTACTAATTCAGACTAGCAAAATTAATAACACAGTCGGTGTTTCTCTCTTTGCAAACTCTGTAAGTAGATCCTGGAACTCTCTTCCAGCTGATATTAACTTACTTTCCACCTTAGGTCAATTTAAAACTAGACTCAAACAACATTTGTCACTTAACTGGCTATGTCAATGTAATCAAGCCTGGCTAACTCTCTCTAGAATGTGTAAAAATCTGTTAACCAGTTTACTGTGTAATTTAATTTAATCCTGACTTGTGCTCAGGATTAACTGTAACCTGTGGAACTTTGTTTAACTTGCTTTCTTATGTAATCTCTGTAAATAGTCTGTTTGTAATATGTAATGCTGGTATTATGTAATGCTGTATCTGCTTGGAGCTTTTCTCCCCGGGCCTCCGCTGAAAATGGACATGCATCCAGTTGGACTATCCCGGTCAACAAATGTAAAATAAATAAATAAATAAATAAATAGTGTAGATTCAGGCCTCTGAGCATGCAAATGAGATGTGAACTCATTAGAATTGCTGAATCCCAAAGGCTTGACTTTGTGCAGCAGTTGTAAACATAGTTTAGGCACTACCTCAGTGTTAGCTGGTAATGGGTTGTAACTGTGAATAATTAGTGTGAGTGAGAAGGAGGACACAACAGCAAGTCAGACTACCTTACCTGCAGTAGGTGTGTTACCCAGTATACACTTACAAAGTGCCTAAGTATCTGTAGCAAGCTTTTAAATGGAAGTGAGCAGCACACATTTCTCATTTTAGTTCACTAATAGCCAAACTCTACTCCCTTTGATGAAAACTTGCTAACAAATGTTAATAAGTTTCCATCGCTAAAAAAAATGTGGGACTTGAATCTTAATCCATATATACTGTGTGAGTTATCATATTTACCAGGTGTGATACACACACATAATTGATTCACAGCTTTAATTTATGCTGTCTTTATAATATAAGCAACTTCTATTGATTTTCATTCATTTCACAATTTCATTATATTTCCAGTAAGCAGTGCATCATGCAAATATTCAAAAATAAATAAATAAATAAAGGAAGCATAAACAGCATTACAAAAAATTCTATAATTTTCAAATACTGCAACAGATCTTAGAAAGGCTCTGAGTCTATTCTCTACCGGAGTCATATGTTCAAATGTGATGTCATTCTATAACCAGCACTGAGCTGATGGAACTTACAGATCAGCTTGTTCTGTTTTGTTTTCTTTGGAACCTGATATAAAAATCTATGACAATTACCACGGTCAGTTCAGTTAGATCAGTGTAAGTGGGAAGAACATCACACTGCCTTGTGGAAGTAAGCAACTCAGCATCTAATTTTGCCTTGCTGTATTAATTATGTTAGTTAGGGAACAGTTCTACTTTAGACAGTCAGGAATTATAGTGAGATTAGATAACTATTGCTTTTCTGCATCTGCTTGAATATGTCCAACTGTTTTATTTTTATTTCACCTGTGATTGAAACTCTGTTTATTGTACTTAAATATTTAATATTCTCATGTTTTCTATTTTATTATTTATTATTAAATATTTTATATCTTTTATTGTGGCTGATCTTTTAGAGATTACTTTTAACATCCTGAGAGTACTTGTTCTTATTCTAGTGATGCCATGGCCACTCCGAAAAGCCTTGCTGCTTGGGTTACACTCTACCATTTATGTTAGTATTGATTTTACTTAGTATAATTGGATACCCTTGTAGGAGCCTGACAGTGACTGGCTGGTGGCAGCATCATTACCTTATTGTCTTGGCATAAGAGGGCACAGCTAATAAATCTGTACCAGCCTTTCCCAGGAGCGTGTGTGAAAATGAAATACCTAAGTGTAGGTGTGTAAGTCACTTGGAACTGCTCTTTTGGAAAAGTGTACTTGATGCAGAAAGCTGCATTTGAAATACTGTGTAAATCCATTCCTGTTTTAGTGACCATCTGTCAGCAGTGTCAGTGGTGAAGGCTGTGGCTCCTTGATTACTGGTCCGGGGTAAATAGGGCCCATCACAGACCGTCTGCATATCCACAAAGCAAACAGTGCCAGAATAACCCATTCTAAAGACTTAAACCTTCCTGTGATATAAATCAGACCTGCTGGATAAACAGGTATATATCCTAGAGACTACCCTCTGTCTGGAACATCCATGAGAAGCAGAGTTTCTCCCTAACAAAATTCAAATGCAACTCTGACAATTGGATTAGGAACATGAAATTCCTCCCTGGTTTGGCACCTACTTCTCTAATGGACATAAGCAATATTTAAATGGTTCATTTCCCAGGCCTCTGCTTGTAAATGCTTCATTTCCCAAGCCCCTGTTGACACTTATCACAGGTACCAGAACTTGTTAGAGATTTGGGATGCATGGCTACACTTATAAAGGTCCCAGTGATTGTTAACCTGGTACACACCTTTGAACCTATGAATAGGGACTGACATTGACTAATGGCAAATGAATTGAGGATTGACATTGACTAATTGCAAAATGTTGAGTGTAGATATTAAGTGAGTCTAATCCCTTTATAAAAAGCATTCTGCAGAATAAATTAACAGGTTGCTTAATGTTTTCATAAATGTCACCAACACTCTACTGCACAGTGAGGCAATATATGAGCAGGGATTCTTTATTTTATTTTTTTATTTCTTTCACTATTTCAGTGTCTAATGTTAGGGAATGAATATAGAAAGGATAAAGTACAAAATGAGTTGCAAACAACTTTTCATATTTGTTATAAGTTAGAAAAAAATTAAAACAGAATACAAAAATTGACCTAAATACTTTTGTTTAAGAAGACTCTTCTAGAGATGGAATTAAAAAAAAACTTCAAAAGTAGGCCTCTGGGTCAAGTTTCCACATCAGGGAGGTAATTACACAATCACAAGTTACTTTAATCATGATGTAATTACACAGGGATGGAGCTAAGTATGTGAATGATAGCCCACCCAAAGTCTCGACACAGATCTTGTGAATAACCAGCAGTTGCTTTGCCTTAATATCATAGGGATTGTACTAGTCAGCAGGGTGCTAGGAGCTTTAACAAACAGAATCCGGACTGTATAGGCACTAAACGTCAAAAGAAGGATTAAATACTGATCTGGCAGTGATTGACAACTTATGCAGACTTGTGTAAAACTAAAATGCAGTTTGCTTTTGTAAAAAATAACATTAACCGCTACACTCTACTAGAGAGATTTAAAAAGAACTAATAAAGAAAAGTGAGTGCAATTTATGGCTGCTTAATTGGAGTTGTCATAGCCTGCCACTCTTAATGATTGCATCTATAAAAATAAAAATAACCTGCAGTATATGTTCTTAGCCCCTGCCACCCTCAAACATCAGAAACTCCTATGAGCCTTTCTTATCAGAAATGGACTTCAGGGTCTGTCTATACAAAAAGTTATATTTTGTACTTTACAGACGTAGACCCTCCCCAAGCACATACTCAAATGAAATAGACAATGTACACTATTGCTTTGCTATTAATATTAAATAATATTAAATGGAGTATAGATTTTATTTAACATCCATCTGAAGGTGTCTTTATTTCAAGTAAACCTGTTATCAGATAGTTATAATTTTACGTACACCACATTTTCAGACAGGATTGAACCTCTCTAGAAACATGCCTGAGTCTCCAGTTTTGAAATTCTGAGCTGGAGTAGTACACACCTCCTAGTTACCTTATTTATTCCATCTCCTTCCTGTGTTCTTGCCTGCCATCCTCATTTTTGCTTTGTCTTTTCCTCCTA
Organism: Protopterus annectens; assembly: GCF_019279795.1. NCBI lineage: Eukaryota > Metazoa > Chordata > Ceratodontiformes > Protopteridae > Protopterus > Protopterus annectens. The sequence goes on along the minus strand of NC_056730.1, from coordinate 963,769,354 downwards.
TTTCCTATTTCCTATTTCTGCTTGCCTTACCTATTGCAGACCTCATTAATCCAGTTCAGACGCATTCTATATACCTAACTCTTATAGCATATGGTATGACCACTAGAATGCATCTATTTAATCTCCTATGGATTAATTTAATTTCTCTACTTCTCTCTAAAGTAATTAATTTCTACTAACCCTATGAATATTCTATACTGCATTACTGAATTTGCTCAGCTTTGTTTTGAAAAACTACCTGGTTTTGTCTATCAACTTAACACCAGGAGTATGAAAAAAGTATTTATTTCTATTTTTGCCCAATTGAATGTGTAAAAATGTCATAAAGACATGATTATGTTTTAACAGTACATACAGCTTCACTCTCATTTTAGGGGCAACACTTGACGTGTTGTGAAACCACAGAGCTACAAGAGTATATATTTAAAAGTTAGAGCAGGGCAGGTGCAAAACAAATCATACATCTTACTAGTGCATACCTTGTGCATATCTCTCAACCTCTTACAGCAAGAAATCTGGCCAAAGCTATAAATAATGGGGGTGACAAAAACCCCAAAATAGGGACAATTTTTAGATACAGTAGAGAGTTGATTATCCAAACTAATTGGGACCTAGGATAGTTTGGATAATCAAACTGTTCGGATAGTCAAAAATATACCCCGGGATTCAGTAAGCAGCCATGCAGGAATAAGTTATTCCTGCATGGCAGGGACCATTACTGTTCAGCACAGCAGTGCACCATGGATATTTATGAAGGCATGCTGCCATGCTCTAAAATTGACATGATTCCATGTATGAGCACATGGGGTGTGTCTGACAGCAGAGCTCTCACACTACACATGCCCTCTGCACTCCAGAATTGTCTTTCAGCAAATAAAAAACAGCGGGAATGCTCGTAATGCCACAACCCATTAGGAAAACAAAAAAAATATATGTGGTCAAAGGCAAAAGGGACAATCGTCCCTACCAAGCATACCTCTCAACTGTACAGATTTTCACAGAATGCCCAGATGTTTGCCTCATATTTATCGTGTTCCCCCTAAAATGTGTACCTGTCTGGCAAATAGCCGAGGATTGAAGTAATTAAATAATGACAAAACATTTGAGTTTAAGACTCCACACATCCATCAGAAAATTCATGCTAATGTAAAACCTATTATTCTATCAACTTTTTAAGTTTGTAAGAGCAATATTTAAAATCCATCCCTATTTGTCCCCCCATCATTGTAGACTTTGTCCAGATATTTTGCTTTAAGAAGTTGAGAGGTATGCTACCAAGCCAAAAGTTATTAGGATAACACAGGCAGCATAAGCACATAGTGCACATATCCCAACCCGTTAGAGTAAGTAATGTCGACAAAGCCAAAAGGGACAATTGTCCCACCAAACAGAAAGCTGATAAAATAACAGATTTAGCATTAGCAGGGATATTCTGAAGGGTATAGATAAAATAACACAACAAAACTTTTTTTTTTATAAATGCGATAAAGTTTAAGCATAGCTGCGCAGGTGTGCCCGTTGCTTAGCTATGCTTAGTCCAGCTTAAACAGCACAACAAATTAAATAGCAAGATACATCCAACATAAGCAGTATTACAATAGTGTAATGGTTAGAGTGTATGCTTTGCTAGTAGCCATTCCAGGTTTGATCCCCACTGTAACCATTTTACATGTGAAAGCAGTACATAAACAATTTTTTTTTAGTATTACCTACTAAATAACATATATTTGTTAACTGGAGTACTGCATTAGGTCCAGATGTGAGGTGTCAGTGTAATAAAGTTGTGAAATCCCCATATAAACACAAGTGGCCCATACAGTATAATCAGACATGAATAAATGTAATGAAAGCACATTGGGTGATATCAGGGACAGTACACAAATTTATAATATGTAATGAATGATGAATCAATGCCATACTGCAGATAGTCTATAAAATGAAAAATAAGCAATGCTAAGCATTGCACAGCTCTGCTTAGCAGGTGTAAGCATTGTGTAAATATGAATGCTGAGCAATGAGTAGCCCAGCTAAGTGGATTTGCCCATTGGTAAGCAGTGCTGAACCTGTCCCTTTAAGCAATGCCAACCTTAGGTAAGCAGGTTTGCCCTTAGCTAACCTCAGCATATTCAAAACTGTCCAATCATGTCAAAGTGTGGGAAATGGGCATATTTAAACCCCACAGGTGGGAATACAGCTTATATATGGTTGCAGCTTCCCACTGTAGGCAGGATAGCTGGAGTTGGAGAGGGATTGCACTTCCGGGTGCAGTGCTGGGGCATACAGGAGTCCAAGGTCATAGTAGGACTCCTGGTAAAAAACAACTTCATGAGAGACTGCTGCAGGACCAGTACCAGGGATCCCAATATAAAGCGGAAGCCTGTGACCGTCTTGCCCATGACCTCACCAGTGCCACTTGTATCCCGCGGACTGGTGAGCAGGTCAGGCATCACTATGCTGACTTGAAGTGGAGAAAGAGGGAGGCCTTGGATGAGTGGGTCCAAGAAGCAAGGCAGAGGGGTGATGTCCCAGCAGTGTGTAAGTAGTTATACCATTACTGTTTACTAAAGTCCAGTGTGTGTATGTGATGGATAGGTATGAATAAATATGTCTCTATTTCCATTACAGCTGCAGCTAAGTGGGCCGTGAATCAGGAAGCCCATGCATGTAGGCTGCAAAGGTTGCATTGTGAGGCTAGTGAGTAGCAATCCTGCTTGTAGTTGTCATATACCAAATAAATATAAAGTAGTAGAAAGACATCTGGCAGTATAAAAACTGTTGTATAGGTTGTACTGAATAAACCAGATAATATGAGAGTAATAGTCACATATAGGTCATATTTAAATAAAACTGTAACTGTCTGGCAATAAAGCTCTAAATCCTGGACTGGCTGTGTTTACTCTGGTATTGTATGGAATTTATTGTTTCATTATCTGAATAGTAATGTTGTATTAACCACTGTTACCCACACTGTGCTACATAAAAAATGTCTAGGAATGTCTGTATAAGACTGTTGTAAGTACAAGATCAGATTGTATAACCAAGAGAGAGACCTAGACAGAAAATACTGAAGAGATAGACAGAAATAGCCAAATGGTACACTCTACTCTGACTTAAATTGTTGTATTTTTAGCAGACACAGCCATGGTTCGAATCCTGGGAGTGGCTGTAAGCTGTATGCATAATCATACCTCTCAACTGTACAGATTTTTCAGAATGTACAGATAATTAGCTCATATTTTCTGCCTGTTGCTCTGTACCCCTGGTAAATCAGTGGGGTGTTCTCAGAACTGTAGTCATGAAATAATGACATACATTTGATTTTCAGACCTCAAAACCTTCAGAAAGTGTATATTAAAACAAATCATGTCACTCATTCAACTCTCCAAGTTTATTACAGCAATATTAAAAATATGTCCATATTTGTACCCCCATGTTGTCAAGCTTTGTCCGGAGTGTGTGCATTAAGAGATTGAGAAGTATGTGCATAATATTAACAGGAATATGGTAATATGTGTAGAAACAGTCAGGTAGTGTTAACAAAAATTCCCTCCACAGGTCTACCAGGTAAGAGATGTAAGGATGTAGCTGTAAGACAGCTGAAGTATACAATGTGTACAAACATGCCACTGCCCAAACCAAGGTCATAAGGTATTGTAATAATACCTGTACCTTAAGGATTAGAACAATGATCATTAAGGTTGTGAGTACTACAAGGATATATAACTTGTTAATTGATATCTCTCCCCCCAACCACCATATCTGCAACAATAATCTCAATACACAAATCAATGGCTATGTTTACACCAAACCTACTGTTGGGACATATGTCCTATTGTTCAATAAATATTGAAATATGTTTCTATTAATGTTACATGTTGAAATACTATCATTGGTGGCCTGTTGTTATCAATGTAACCTGCATCCCATTGTAATAGCCACTGTGGTTCCATATATGCATGTGTTCTATTTGCTATGCAACTGTTCCAAATCTGGTGTTTTGGGTTAATGGGAATATCTATGCATACTATTATAACTAATCCTGGATTGTGTTGACTATTAATAACCCACATATGTTTTAAAACTGCAACACCATAACACATATGGGAAAGCCGGTCCCAGCGGACCCAGCTCTCCCACTTCATCTGGCCATGGCACTGGACCCCAGCATGCCTGGTACCCACCCTGGGACCTTCTTGTCTGCTAGTCCTGTACCACTTTTGGGTGGAACTGCATCAGGGGATGGGGCTCATCTCCTCTGCAAGTGGGCGCGGACAGGATCCGGTCACCTGAAGTCAGGTCCGGGGATTGGTGCATAGTGAGCTCTGAAGGGAGTCTGGAGATCTGCTACACCAGCTTGAGGGCCATGTGGCACATTTAGAGGGTCAGCCTACCCTTCCTGCTCAGCCCCCAGCACAGCCACCTTCTGGGCTGTGAAGGTGCAGTGGTGACTGTCCATGAGTGGGTCCTCAGTCCCACTGTTTCCATTTAGGGGCTCATGGGCTTCTGATATCCAAACACCCCTCCCCATCCAAGGTGTTTGCCCCCCACATGTGTCATATACTGCCCCTGTATGCTGTCTTGTCTGTCTGGTCTGTCTTCCTACCCAACCTACCTCCCCAAATATACCTCCTTTCTTTCCCCAAAATCCCACTCTCACCTTAAAAAATAAAAAAAGGACAATCTGTTCCCCCCCAAAAAAATTGCCCCATACATAGCTGCCCATGTCACACATGTATCCACTAGACACATGTAATCTGGTATAACTGGCTTCACAACACATTATTATTGCCCTC